>NW_003546316.1:166581-204540 GCF_000090795.2 Amphimedon queenslandica | reverse complement strand
TTCATTAGCAGAGACAGTGTAAAAGAGGCGTGTGTACACACACACACATCGTGCAATAAGACGCAACACATCAATACCTAACTGCATCCAATGCACAAACAGTTCAATGTGATGATAATAAGAGAGACAAATCATACTGATACTCTTTAACATAGAACATAAATGGAGAGGCTGACATTAAGTGAGCTAATATCACACAAAAAGGACATGCTAATACAAAGAACAGGTGCAGTTTAACACTTGCTAAGGAAGTATAGGGAATAGTCCCAGGCATTAAATAGAAGCAACCCTCAACACTAAAGTACACGTAGATAAATATAAGCCATAGAGTTGTGATAAGGTGGTCAAGTCTAAAATAATTCATTTTTAGTGAGTGAGACAATAACAGTATTGTCTGTTAACATACAAAGTGACATTTCAGAGAGAAAGATGAACATACAAAGTGGTATAGATTAATACATTATAAAGTGTATAGGTATTAAGTGGAATGATTTAAGGTACACTCAAACGCTTTCTTGTCTTCCTTGCATTTTTATCATGCACTTCGTAAATAGAAAACTTAACAAAGCACATTCTTGTTAAAAACATGTCTCACCTGTATGTGGTCACTAGGCAACGAGCCCCGCCTGTTTTGATGAAGCTGATAAACGTACTCTAAGTCACCAGCCGACATGTCATCAAAATTTAACTTTGAGCCTGACTTTAAACCTAGAGAGAGGGAGAGAGAAAGAGAGAGAGGGAGAGAGAGAGAGAGAGAGAGAGAGAGAGAGAGAGAGAGAGAGAGAGAGAGAGAGAGAGAGAGAGAGACATAAAAGTTGTTTATCACTATGTACGTACATGTATATATATTCTAATTAAATTAGGTGCAATTACACACACAAAATACTCTACGACAAAGGAAATACAGACACACACAGCACAAGGGTTAAGCAATAATAAACAATACGTATATGGCGGCTACTACTATGACATGCACAAAACTTTGTACATGTACATGTACACTTAACGTACATGATGAGTTCATCTATGATGAAATGTGTCCTCATGATTATTGAAAAAGAATGTACATGTACATGTGTATGTTCACAGTTAATAATAGTATCATGAATGCATTTGCAGTATACATTTGTTTCACATTATGTATCTCTGTGTATCCTCTTTCCCCCTCTCTCTCTCTGTTACATATGTAGCCTATTCCTTACCTGCTAATGGACCTCCATTAACCATTTCAACGATAGAGGGACGTCTGCCTTCGCTGAACGAGGTCCTACCTAGAGGGGTGTGTGTCGCTGCTGAAGAAAGGAAGAAAAAAAACAGACGTAATTTTTAAACTCAACGTCCATTTAGATAAAACCTACATGTGCAACTGCTTCCAGTAATAGGGATGTCTAGGCCAGAATCTTTCTCAATGCCAAATCCATTATTATTGTTAGCAGCACCGTTTAGATGTAGAGCTAAGAGTCTAGGGGGTCTAACAGTAATGGGGCTACCCTCATCTTCGTGTGTGCTACCGCCGGAGGAGTTGGGGTAGGTACTGTCAGAGCATAGCCCAAGACCCAAGTCTTCGTCAGTCTCTTCGCTATGACTCTCCTTGTTATAAACGGTCGGTCTCCTTTCACTGGCAGGAGATAGAGACGGGCGAAGATCTCCTAGCGTCACTGACATTACAAGAAGAGTAATAGGAGAAGGAGATGTTTTGTAAACAGAGAAAGAAGAGACAGAGAGAGGAAGATAGTGCAGGCCAAGAATGGGAGGGAAGATTGACCACTTGATACACGCCCACGTGGAATAATTAAAAATCAAAGCACGTGGTTTCCGTATACTCCCGTTTATTTATTTAAATATTTTAAATTTTTTATTATAATAATAATTTTTTCATTTTTATTTAATTTATTCATTTTTATTTATTATTTACAATTTTATTTATTTTTATCTATTTTTATTTTTAAAGTTTATTTATTATTTTTTTATCTTTTTTTATTTTTATTTTTTATTTATTTTTTATTAAACTTTTAGGCTGCGGGCGCATTTTTTTGACTGAAATAAATAAATCAATCCAGCTCATTAATTAATTTTTTATGTTTTAATTTTTAATCTATTTAATTTATTATTTTTTGTTATTTTCTTAACTTTTTATATTATTTATTATTTTTTAAAATTTTTTAAATTGTTAATATTTCTTATTTTTTAATTTTATTTTTTATATTTATTTTATCTATTTTTATATTTTTTATTTTGATTAAAAAAATTTTTTTTTGATTTCATATTTATTTTTGTTTTATTTTTATTTATTAAAAAAAACATTAAAGGGGCAAGCCTGAGAAAGCTATAGATTATGTGCTGTGATGTTACATGTATCAGAAAGCAAAGCACTTTTGCATGTCAAAATACAGTACAGTAGGCTTCATGTACCACCAAGTCATCTTAGCTGCTTAAATTGACATGCATATCTATGACAAAATAATTATTAATTTAACAATTTTTTATAATTTTAAATTTCTCTTCTTCATTAAAAGAGCAGATGGTACACAAATTGAAAGCATAATTTAATTAATATTATTATAATTGAAATAAGTTCAGACGGTTTCCTGAACTGGCGGCTCATAGCTTCTCTCCACTTTGGTCCCACTGGACGTGGTCACAACAGTGCCACCCTCACCATGGAGGTCCCTCAACTTCCCAACTAGTAAGGAGAAAAAAATGTATAAAATTTAATGCGTTGGTTTGTAATTTTTTTGCTTACTGTCAAATTTTGGTTTCTTCAATACTTTCACTTTCCTTATAAGGACGTCATGAAGCGGGAATATCGCCTGACACTTTTTCTCAATGTCGCGACCAATGCTATCTGGAATACTAAGAAAAAATAAAACAAAAATCATTAAGCTCTTTTCTTGTTGTAAGATCTTTAATAACTCTCTTACAGTTTAGTCACAACTTCTTTGAGGTCCACTCCGCTAATCTCAGCTTTCATCATCTCTACCATCCTCTTCCTGATCTCTCTACATTGAGATGCTTTGGCATACGCAGTCTTCTTGATCTGGTTCGGTTGCTTGCGAGTGAATCCGATACAGAATACTCTTAAGAGGTAGCCGTCGGTCGTCTTAGCATCAACAATTGCTTCAATAAGAGTCTAGGGATATTGAGGAATTATACATTAAGGGAAAGCAATTGAGAAACTTTATAGAACAAAAATTATTAGAAGAGAACAGTCAGTAAAATTGACTTTATTTGCAAATGCACTGCCCCGCCATACATGGCTTAATAAAGCAATATTATTAAGTTTTAAATTAGTAGAAATCCGGTACTACTTAAAGAAAATACGTCTATGTATTGCTGTTACATTTACGCTGTAATGTGGCCTTTGGCAAAATCTTCATAAAACTCACCTGCCATTTCTTCACTAATGATTTCAACTTATCAGTAGTGAGTGTCATCCCATGGAAATTGGTGAGGACATTCTTTCCACTGATGTCTTCAGCAATCAGACGAAACTTGCGAAAGGCGACCTCATCGTTTTGTAGATCTGCCAATGAGACCTCAAAAACTCTACCCTTTAAACCATCACTAGCAAGTTCTAAATTAAAAAAAAACATATATATGTACTTGACAATAAAATTACGTACTTTTTCCTTGTGTTCTAGTAACTAGAGTCTTGCCTATATTTCTATTAGTGAATAAAGTTGGTGCCTTGACATCATACCACTCCTTCTTGGTGTATGGATCGATACTAAAGTGAATAATGACGATCACATTTATACAATATCTCTCTCAATCCATCTAGCAATAATACTCAAAATATAAATATATGCTTCATCGTCCTCCTTCATTATCATATTGAACTGCTGTCGTGCTACCATTGCACTTACATTTTCTTCTTGGCTCCTTTCTTTCCCTTAGTCAACCTCTTGTTCTTGCCTACCGCCATTTTATTCAGAGAAAGAACACGTGGGAAGAGAGCCGAGCATGCGCACATTATAACCTTAATAACTATTAATATCATACGTTTAGGCAACGTGAAAACACGTGGTCATGGAAACTCCACCCTTTTGAAAGATGACTGATTTTGGTGGAACTTTTTCTCGAGCTGTATCACTTTTTGTGGCTGGAAAGACTGACAATGAGAAGCTAGCCTCCTTGCTAATAGTAAATAGAAAAAATTGAGTGTTTTGAAATGACTAGTTATTTTAATTTATCAAAAAATAATTCTCTAATTTTTCTTCTTTTTATTAATAGATAGCAAAGTTGCTTAAGGAACAAGAGACTGACCAGTTGACACGGAGAAAGATATTTGAGAAAATCGGATTTGATTTTATAAATCGCTTACTCATTACTGGTAAGAAGGGGAACGGGAATGGAACTATAGGAATCAAATATACTATTCTTTATAGAATCTTCAGATTCTGAAGCTTTAGCTTCAGTTGCCGTGGCCATTTTGTCATCTTATTGTTCCGATCCTGAACTAGTGAGTTGACATACAGTATTACGGTAAGCATAATGTACATATATTACATCACAGGCTCTTCATCCTCAAATCACATCGAAACTTCCTTATTTTAATAAATTCATATCATCCAAGTAAGAGAAAAAAATTGTAAATTAGCTAATTATTTATTCATTGATTTAGCGTATGTCCTGTGGGTGTGGTCAATGATTCGCTATATTGCATTGAAGTTTTTGTGTCTGTTGATAAAGGACGGCAGTATCTTTGGAGGTATAATACACTGCTCTCACTCATTCAATGCTTTATCAATTACGAATCATGTAAGGAAAAATTTTAACTGCATGGTTACTCTCATTAAAATTTTACTCATTTTTCATCTTATTTTTTACTTGTTAGATCGTGAAGTGTCAAAACGTATCATTATATCTCTCTTGGCTGATTTGGATCAAGTTAAGTCTAACACTGATTTGATACTGGAATCAGTTCAATACCTAACTAATGAGATCAAGTTAAGACAGTGTGAGCTGAAGTTTGAACTGTGTCAGCTTTTACTTGATATGAATCAATGGATTGGAGAAGTGAGAGAGAAGAGGAGAGAGACAGATTAGAAGAATCATACTATTATTTATTATTTATTTTATGCAGTATTTAACTCACAACAAGTGGTTAGTAGACATTGGATCTGCTCTTAGCGACATACTTCACAGTAGATTAGGTAACAGCTGCAAAATAATTAAAACCTAATTCATGATTAATTTATTATAATTTATTATTAATTTTTAGATGTTGTTCATCGTCATGTTGGCCTAATGTTACTATGCTCTCTGTGCCAGATGCATGGCTGCCACTGGTTACTTGAAGTACCACCTAAAGAAGGAAAGAGTAAAAGGTAGTTTTTAAATTTTTTTTTAGTATTAGTCTATAGCTCATGGCCTCTTTTCCACTTCATTTAGTTCCTTTCTTTTACTGGCAGTACATCTAGTCGGCATAGTACGTTATAAATAATTTATTTCCTACATGATATTTAAACTATTTATAGGAGATTAATATTTTACTGGAGACAGACTCCATTTCTCCTCAAGCGAGTCCTACCTCGTGCTTTGTGCCTTCACTCTCTCTTCTCATATCTTGTTTCTCTTTTATTGAGCAAAGTATTGTATTTGTAGCTGACTCCAGTGAAGAGGAGGAGGAGGAGCAAAAGGGACAAGAAGGAGTGAGGAATCTTCCTTCAGAAGAGGATCTCTTACAACTGCATTCAGCTTTACTAGAATCCATGACCAATATTGTCAAACTCCTTCAGAGAATTACAAAAGATTTTTTTCAGAATCATGAAACATGTACTACAGAACAAAACCCGTTTCTAATACCAGCCATACGAGTTTTTGGTGCTTGGCTGGCCGAAGATTCTCTCTCACTTATGTCTGAAGTATCTCTGCTCATCCCTTTTCTTATTCAGTATTGTGATCATGATAAAGGTGGAGGAGTTGACATTGTCAAGTTCTTGGTTCCAGGTTTTATGAATTTGATTCATCAAAGTGATGTTCTTTCCATTGATGAAAAGCTTATTGGAGTTTTATTGAAATATGCCACATCCCTTTTGGCAAGGTAAAATCAAAATATGTTTTAAGCATCTCTGCCTTTCCATTACTAATTATCTACTAACAATAATGCTAAAAATGTACTAACAAGTAATAATACACTGGAATGTACTGATTGTTCTTATAATATTTCTATTTCTAGGCTAGATGATGTTACTGTACAATCACAAGTCAGTGAAGCATATTAATATATGCATGATTTACATTAATTAATTGTATTTAATTTAATTTATCGATTGGTTTTTGATGGCAACCACTACATGTTTTTGCTTGACTATAGACGGATGCAATTAAAAAGCTGTCAAAACTTCTTGTTTTTACTGGACTCTTGTTAGCCGTTCATTAATTCGTTTACAAATTTGAATAGAACCAATTTGAACATGATAATGTCCTAATAATCAAATGAGCTAGAATAGCTGTATAATCATAATTGTAATTAAAGATAAGAGTGTAATAGACCAGGTAGGATATACATATAGAGAGAGGGAGAGAGAGAGGGAGGGAGAGAGAGAGAGAGGGAGGGAGAAAGAGAGAGAGGGAGAGAGAGAGAGGAAGGTGGAGAGTGTGTTGGTGCATGAACATATGTTTGTCACTGTATATGGTAATGGGAACAACAGTGATTTGTATTTATATGTACCATTACATAATGCGTAGGGGTACATGTACATGTACAAGTATACATGTATGTACAATGAATCTTTTAATATATTTTGTCATTATTTTGTTTATTTATATTCTAATTTCTTTATTCTTTCCCTATCATCTCTCTCTAGTTGCAGATGTGTGTATCGTTAATGATAAGTATCTGTGAGAAAGTGGAAGAGAAGAAGAAGGAACTGACTAGTCCTTTGTGGACAGAGTGGCTGAGAATCCTTTCACAATTAATAAAGAGCACTTTTGTTAAAGGTAGAGAGAGAGAGAGAAAGAGGGAGAGAGGGAGGGGAGAAAATAGGTATACTCATGTAGTATATGAATGACTGATTTTATTTGCTGTAACATTGTGACTGTGTGAGACTAGAGTGTGAGAAAGATGACAAGTTTTGTAGTAACAGTCCAACAGTGGGGCTATTTGTAATTTAGTCTCAATTGATTAATATAATTAAATTATTATATTATCATGCCTTTTAGATTTTATTACTCAACTGATAGTTCTGTATCTCTTTATATTGAAACAAACCACAAAGCAAGGTAATGATAAAAAATTGAACTGATATTATAATAAAATGAAGGCATGTGAATGGAATATGAGAGTATGACAGTAATATGAATGCTAAAATGTAAAAAATACAACAATAATGATATTATTATACACAATGACACATGAAGACCAGTGATGATACAATGAACTATAATGAATTGTCTAAGTGAAGGAATGGTGGACGTACATGTACATGTATGCTGTTGTTTGTCCTGTTGAAAATGTGGAGGAGAGAAAGACAAGAAGTGTAGCGAGAAGCTGACTGCCATATTATTCTCATTGCATGACATATCATATGTTGTAATTGACTGTCTTTGGTTATGGAATCAGAGTTCAAATGTATGCTTGCATGATGCGCATGTGTATGTGTGTAAGAAGAATAAATACATTATATCACAATTGTAGTGTTGTATGCTTAGCTTTGTTTACTCTTCGCCACCGAAACACTCTTCCACTATTTCTATGCATTTCTCTTCACCAGTGTCCCTCTCCTTGTACCATCGTTCAACCACGTTTGCGTACACATCAGTGTCACCGGGCGACGTTAGTATCAAACACCTTGATTCCGATGCTATGATTTGATTTAGCACGCTCACATATCCATCGTGCTTGATACTAGCGAATTGTAGCAGGACTTTCTTCCTCCAAGATGAAGGTGTGATCTTGCTCCCATACAGCGCCCTAAAGAACATCTTAAATGATATTTTTCCTTCGACCTCCTTGCTTTTGTGGCCGCTCATCACTAGGTAAGGGCTCGAAGCATTTTTATTTTTTATCGACGAATGGAACCGAGTTAAAATACGCTCATAGCAGGCATCAATGCCCAAGGAGGATTGAACGTCTTGTGTGAGTATGATTGCCGTTCTGGCCCCGCCTACTTTATTAGTGTAACTACTTGCATCATTCATTATGCTTTTACTCGGTCGTATTTTATGTACTAGTCTCCCGATATTTTCACACGTATGGGCGGGGTCACTAGCAGGCATTGAAGGACTGATATCCAAATTTCGAAATAGTACCACGGTTTTTTTGTCCAGTTGATGGGTTCCTGACTGCTTTTGAAGGAATTCGACAAAGTCTTCGACCGTATTGAGCATGTCTTTGATGGAATAAGCCAAACTCCCGAGACAGATTTCTTGAGTAACGCTAAGTCCGAAATTCAAGTGTAGGTCGGACCTGTAGGCAGAAGAGTCGTTCATGCAGCCTGGTGTGCTATCCATAGCATTTTTCTGATAGTTATAGACCTCCTTTACGTCCACTACTAGTACTTCTCTTACTTCCTCCACTTCCACTTCTCCGATTCCCACGAATGGTGTCAGTGTCCCACGTCTCTCATAGAGGTTGTCCCAAGAGCTTGGGTCGTACACTGTATCCAGCGAGAGGGAGTTGGGGTCATTTGGTTGTCTTGGGAATGCAGTGGTAAGCGAGTTGATCGATATGGCTGGTTCCACAAGGTCTAGTTGTAGCCTCTTTGCCCAGCACTGGAGGATGAGGAGATGAGAGAGGGAGGAGGAGAGAGAAGGTGAGGACAGGGATTGTATTATGACATAGCCCCGTGGCTCTCTTTTTACCGGAGGAGAAGGCAGCTGGTCAAGACTGCTATGAAGTGAGAGCTTCTTTATCTTCTCTACTTCTAATGCTGGGGAAACTGTTTCTTTTAGTCTCCTCTTATTGAAAGAGTCTCTCTCTTTCTTATGAGATGATACAAGTCTTTCTTCTTCTCTTTTCTCTCCATCTAGCCCTGTCTTTATTGTATTGACACTGCTACTCAGTAAAAGAAGGACTAGAGAGAAGAGCAGGAGTAATGTTACCAGTAGCAGTGTGCTTGGAAAGATTCTACAGTGGAGAGAATGCATTAGTAGCAGCAATATAGTAAAAGATTGCACTGTCAAGAATGATAAACTAGATTTAGGATAAGCAGTAGCAAGCAGAGCTATATACTGGTAATTATAAGTAGATCAAAGAGCTGAAATGGCTCTTGTCCAAGCATCTACTACTTATATGCTTGATGATAGTATTATTATTATTATTATCTAACTGCTAATAATTGTTTATTGTGGCTTAATGCAAATCATTGTTACCAGCTGGTACAGGCTTGTTCTTAAGTTTATCATAGTTTGCTGCTGTCACCAAATTAAAGAACACAGTGCGTGTGGCTGTATCAGCAAGTGAGGGGCTCAAGTTATGACTTTCACATTCAACATGATGGCTTACCTTTTGAACCTTCTGAGTTCCACCATCTTCTTGAAAGAGACAGGAGCCAGAGAAGATATTAAGTATTCACACTGTACTCTCCCCTCTCTTCTCTCTCCCTTTATGTGGCTTCAGTCGTTGTTGCCACATGCACTTCTAAGGAATCACGGAATGCAAATACTTCATATATATTATCTTTCCTGTTTCTAGACTAATGAATATCATTAATATAAGTGAGACGACCCACGAGAGCTTGAGCATGTCTCATGCATTTATAAGGAGCCAGGATTTGACAAGGAGCATCAATCAACTGATGTGAATATTACTAATCCTTTGTATAAAATTTTTGAAAGGGCAACTGGTGGCCCTGGCAAATTAAATTCCAGTATTGAATAGAAACTATATATACCTAATGACGTGCATTTCGAGCATGTTTACATCTGTTCCATGCATGCCTGCTCTAGGAGCTCCGGTATTACTATACAAGAATGCAGGACATCTGTTGTGTAGTAATTATAGCTAATAGCTATTAGGCGTGTGCACATACCTGCTAGATTGCATGAGTATATATTAGTACAAATGCATTTATGAAAGTAATGGCCAGTTTATAGTGATTATTCTCTAGGAATAGCAATAGTAGAAATAATGGGGCTATTATAGTCTAGTAGTAATAGTAGTAGTATAGCTGATTTATACTGTGTACATGTACATACACTGTGACTCTTCCTTTTAAAAATTACTATTTATTTTATAGTTGCATGATAGTATGTGACTTCAAAAGCTCCACAGAATCACATTTACTGTTTGTTGGAGCACTGCTGGAGCATCTGTTTACGTGTCGCATAGGATTTCACATGTTTAAGGTTTCTGGAGTAGATTGTAATTGCTCGTTGAAGCAAGTTCTTGTATTGGTGTGAGAATGATGATTACATAAACCACAACAAAGTACTTCACTAATTGTGGCTCAATTGAGGAATGATAAACAGGATTGGTCTCAACTTTGATACTAGAATCTTGACTTTATTTATTCTCTCTCGATCTCTCACACACATATTGCCACCCTCTTTCTCTCTCATTTTGTTGATGGTTGTTCTTGTAATGTGTTTAGCTAACTGTTGTGATATTTTACTGTATTAGTGAAATAGAAAGCAGGTCTATAGTTATGCATGAATATTCACGTGTACATACATATATACTTGTGTGCCTTTGTATGCTTGTTCTGGTTGGTGGTTGTTATCAAACAGATTAAACTTCATACAAACTTCAAACTTTTTTAATTCATTGTATCTCAGCCTTTGATGTGTGTTGCACAGGAACAGAGAAATTGCTTCATTACAATAAATACATAAATGATACCGTGCATTATTAATATTATTATTATTATGAGATGACCGGATGGCATCAAAGGCTTGGAAAGTGTCCCTTCTGTTGTGGCTTTATTGTTGGCAACATCAGTACACACGCACACACATTTCTTTCTCTTAACCTCATTTATGAACTATTGGATGTGAAGACAATAGTCTTTGTAGTAGTAATTAATGGGTTGGTTATGTGTGTCACAGGAGTCTCTTATTTTAAATAATACTTCTCTCTCTCTCTCTCTCTCTTTTCTCATTTCCCATTAGATTTGTATATTGGTGACATCAAAAGTTGCATCGACATTCTTATGAAATTGTCTTGTAATTATCTAACGCTTGAGACCAACAGCAGCTGTAGTAACATGACTCAAGACATTACCACAAAAGAGGAGAGGATGAGATCAAGTGACAGTAAAGAGAGGATTGACCTTGTGGAACGAGCTTCCTCTCGGAATGTAGATTGTCATATATTGCAGCTGGGATTAAAGCGTATGTATTTTCAAAATAGTCTGTACTTATTGTTTCTTGCTAATTGCATTTTTTCAAGTCATGGCCATCAGCCAATTTTTGAGAAATTCCCTGTACTATAGCCCATGGTTTTTTCTGAAAAATGGCTCTGAAATCACCTCCAATTTTTATTGCATTTTCTGATACATATAGATGTCCTTATGCTATGTAGAAAGTTTGAGCCAATTCTGACTTTAAATTTTTGAGTTATGACCATTTTTAAAAATCGGCTAATTTCTGAAAAATTTCCTGTACTATAGCCCATGGTTTTTTCTAAAAAATGGCTCCAAAATTACCCCCCCATTTTTATTACATTTTTTGATACATATTGACGTCCTTATGCTATGTAGAAAGTTTGAGCCAATTCCGACTTAAAATTTTTGAGTTATGACCATTTTCAAAAATTAGCCAATTTCTGAAAAATTCCCTGTACTATAGCCCATGATTTTTTCCCAAAAATGGCTCCGAAATCACACCCAATTTTTATTACATCTTTTGATACATATTGACATCCTTATGCTATGTAGAAAGTTTGAGCCAATTCCGACTTAAAATTTTAAAGCTATGACCATTTTCAAAAATCGGCCAATTTCTGAAAAATTCCCTGTACTATATATAGGGTAATATAGCCCATGATTTTTTCCCAAAAATGGCTCCGAAATCACACCCAATTTTTATTACATTTTCTGATACATATTGACATCCTTATGCTATGTAAAAAGTTTGAATCGATTCCGACTTGAAATTTCCGAGTTATGACCATTTTAAAAGATAACTTCTTCTTTGTGTCCCACAGAGCTATCAGTACTAGTATCAGTAAATCATGAGATAAAATCTTTAGTTACTGGATGTCCTTCCTTACCATCATTACAACAATTATACAACAATCTCTCAGAAGCGAGAGAAGAGGGTAAGACTACTTTGTGTATAGATACATAGCCATTTTGATTATAAAGTCTTTTATGTGAATGTAGTTGATCAGATGGGAGAGTGGCAGCTTCATGAAGACAATGATCAATTTGTATCAAGTGTAAATATATTATTAAGAAATTGTAAAAGATAACTGAATAATAATGAATGATATAAATGAAAGAGATTATATGAATATGAGTAATTAAGATTAGCTTAAATTTGAAAAAAAGAAACTTCAATCATCAACTTTTTGTTCAATTTTTTCTCTTGCTATGCATTCATTGCTCGTTTTCATAGGTTTGGCTTGTAATGGGTGTAGCCTCCATTATTATCCGATTCTGATCGTATGATAGAAATTGTCTGAGAACTCCTGTTAATATAAACTCTGCGTTATAGAGCTGAATAGAATAAGGATGAGAAATGAACCTATAAAATTATTTAAAAAGCATGTCAAAATTAGCCCTTTAGCCATCAAAATTTTGATGCTTATGCGAACAAAATTTTTGTTGTTGACTTGCTTTGTACAATGGGGGATATCTTCAGGGCATGTGATGACAATCAGGTTGTGATTTGGCGGGAGATTATGCAAGTCTTTACCAAAGCGCCTGTTTAACTTGACTTCTGTCAGTAACTGTAGAAAAGAGAGGGAGAGAGTGAGAGAGAGAGAGAGGGAGAGAGAGAGAGAGGGAGAGAGAGAGAGAGAGAGAGGGAGAGAGAGAGAAAGAGAGAGAGAGAGAGAGAGAGGGAGAGAGAGAGAGAGAGAGAGAGTATAGGCTTCTCAATCTGATTAAGATGTTTTTATAAGTATAGTAATAATAATAATAATCCCCTAACAATGTGCACAACTTAATTATCCAAATAATCATTTTTGACTTAACATAGCAAGTACGCATACATGTACATGTATATGTACATGCATGTATAGTACATCTACATGTATTATGCATGTGTACTATAAATGTACATGTACGATGGGTGTAGCTACAAATGTTTTTATTAGTCGTTAATTGCAACATTAATGTCATTGGCTTCTTTTGATATCTGGAACATTCTCCCATTTTTAAAGTATAAAAATCAAAAAAAAAACAAACACTTGAATTCTTACTTCTCCTCCAGCAGACTCCACTATGCTTTGCAAGCTTTGAAAAGAAGGGACTACGTTTTGTGTGCTGTAAAAACAAAGTCCACTCAAAAGCTTCTTCTCTTTAGCTCTCCCCAGGGAGAGCGATATTGTCATATCGTAGAACTCTTCTCCGTCTTCGTCTCTCAGCAAATAAGGAGTAGCGTCTGTTCGTGTGACTAAAGGTCATGTGATTATGTACTGTACTGTACCTAGCAGGTAGCCTTTCTTTAGTGAGTCGTCAAGCCATTTTGTGGTCACTATGAATTGCGAAGTTGAAATGGCACACAGGAACTTGACCGTCCTAGCAATCTTAATGAAGAAAGAACTAATGTTAGTGAATATTTGTGTGTGTGTGTGTGTGTGTGATGTAGATTTGTGTATAAATTTGTGTGTAAGTGTTGGTTTTTGTCTTACTCTAGGAGCAACAAGATGTGAGCATTCGTTACAATCGTTAACAACTGTCCCTCCTAGCTTTGTGACATACTGTGAAAAGAAAATATAATAAAAATTGTAAGCTAAATTATTTAATAATAATAACTTACTTGTTTGTATTTTCTTGTTAATACAACGCTGAGTCCGGTGAACAGGACAGACGGGGGTTGTTCCCCTCTCCCTCGTTTACATATCAATTCGATCGGTTCTCTCTCTTCGCTAACGATCAAACAAGTGTTCCTCTCTCCTTCTCTCCCCTCTCCCTCTCCCTCTGTTTCTTCTCCAGTGTTACTGAAGCATTTTCCAGTGTCCAGTAATCCTCCTTGTTTAGTCTTATACTCAGCAATGAATGACCTCCAAGGCTCTGTAATAAAGTACATGTATTATTATTATTATTATTATTATTATTATTATTATTATTATTATTATTATTATTATTTCATAGATGTACAAATTATAACATTATTATTGTCGTTTTCGCCAAGCTTACTCAAGATCTCCATTGCTTCCTGGCTGGTTGGTTGGAATTCATTTTCAAGACCTAATGCTGTATGTCTTTCTTCAATAGCAGGTAAGGCTCCACCTACAGTACATGTAGTGATTAAGTATCATGTGAGTATGATACTTGATCAATTCACTCACTTTGCATTATATCAGCTACAAAGGTAGAATTTACGACTTTGATATTCCATTGAAGAGCCTTCTCATACTTTCGACCTTCTGCCCTACAAGTTCAATTTAATAAACATTCTCTTTTACATAGAAAGTTTGAGGTTAAAACATGTAGTATGTTGTTCCATTCTTAGGACTTACTTTTTTGATATTAAGTGAGTAGTGGAGTGACTGAGGTGACTTGTGTAGTTTATGCCTGACAAGTTGATCATATCTCTGACAATCTCCCTCTCCTTCCCAGTGTAATTGGTGAGGGTCATATTCTAAGAGAGAGAGTGAGAGAGAGAGAGAGAGAGGGAGAGAGAGAGAGGGAGAGAGAGAGAGGGAGGGGGAGAGAGAGAGAGGGAGAGAGGGAAGGAGAAAGAGTTATGTATTATAATAATTATAGGTCATTTCTCTGTCTCTATTACCATTTTGTCACAGTATGGAGGTGGTTTTTGATATGCTAGTGGAAAGTGAAGAGGATCTGATGGTGGAAACATTCTCTGGAGAGAAAGGACATCATTTAGCCAGTGAGCACTTGAAATACACTTGCCATCTGATAATGCCTAAGAGAGGGAGAGGTATAAAAAACACCTGAATGTGAAGCTAACAGAATATAGAACTAAATGCCTGTCCCAATTAGAAGCCGAGGACTATACGTGCATTAAGAAAATAGAAGCCTATTTCAAGTATAGAACAAACAGAAGACTTGTGTACAAATTAAAGATAAGAAATATATTATAACCTTGGCTTCTATTTAAAGATCTACATGTAGATTAGTCTGAATACATACAGTGTATACACATAGCTGATGCATCAATTTATATTATTCTACTTACTTGAGTGTACGTTTGACTATTCTTGTTCTTAGACAATAAATGTGTGCATTCTTTTTCGTCATAATCCAACAGCAGTCTACCACCATGAGCTGCAATGACCTGAAGAGACACATGCAAAGGTATATATTACATACAAGAAATACATACTAGATACATGTACTTTATTTTACAAGTACCTACATGTACATATTACATACTAAGTACCTATATACTAGGTACATGTACATTTACTTTATTTTACGAGTAAAGTACCTCTTCCCATTCTTTTATTGTCTCCTGTCCCATTAGCAAAGGATAGTCTATTATACCAAACACCATTCCTTCAAGGAGTCTCTTTTCTTTTCCCTCTCTCCCCTCCTCTCCCTCTCTCGTCCTCTGCAGTCCCTGAGGTGGTGGGGTAGGCTGTGGAGTTGGGGACACTCCCTCAGATAGGACTGGGCTAGCCCTGTAAATCGGTTTCCTCAGTGAGAGGTGGTCCCTGGATGGGTGTGGCTCCTCTATAATGCTCTCGGCCAGTGAGTCTATCCTTTTCATTGTTAATGGTACCTCGTTGGGTCGAGGTTCCATGCCAGCAGGGTCCGAGCAAGTTCCATTTTTTTGTTTCTTATGATAACTCTCTTCTTCGTTGTTTGCTTCTCTCGATCTCTTTCTTCCTTCCTCCCCCTCTCTCCCTCCTTTCCTCTTTGCTCCGCCAACAGTTTCTTTATCTTGTATCAATATCTCAACAGATGAAACTGATAGGTTACGACCGGCCGTCTTAGCACCCAGTGGCGGGTACTTTTCTTCGGATTGAACTTCTCCCTTTTTTATACTATCCACTAGCCATGCGGGCGTGACTGCTTTAATATCATGCTTTAAAGCTTCTTCGTATTTCTTTCCCGAGGCTTTGATGGCCAGGAGATGAGTGACATTCCTGTCAAGCTGCCGTTGATACTTGCCTCCGTAATAGTGTATCATTACCCAGAGCTTCTCAAGATCTGACGATGAAACCTAACGAGAGAGTGAGATATACGTGTACATGTACATGTACATGTACTTGTGCTTTTGTAATTCCTTTTCACTTACTTGTGTGGGACAGAGGACTAGCCCGCTTAGTAATTTACTAGTAGACATGTCGAATAATGAAGTACTGGAAAACAATTAAGGAATAATAATAACAATAATAATAATAATAATAATAATAATAATAATAATAAAAATAATAATAATAATAATAATAATAATAATTTGCATTTGCAATGAACATACTATGCATTTAATGTACATGTACATCTACATCATAAATATAACTTAAATTTAACAAAAATACATGCCCCCATTCCCTCTAGTATAAAAGCGTATTATTATCTAAAAGTTGTGTGCAGTTATAGATACGGTAGGAGGGTCCCTTCCTTGTCTGATAATAAAACCCAATTCGACTATCAAAAAATAAAAATATTGAATAATACAATATGCACACTAGTCTCTCACGTTAACAATGACGGCTTGGCAATCTTTTTCTTCTAAAATTCTCTGCGAGTCATTAAATGGGTCTTCAGTGATGATGTGAGTGACCACACTGCTTAAGAAATACTCTCTCATTCCACCTCCTCTCTTGAAGGCTTGGAGCACCTACAATAATAGAAAAGTTTGAAAAGATTTTTATTCTTCCTTGCCTCGCTCTTGTTCGTCATATTCTCGTCTTTCAAGAAGAAGCAAACCGAATCGAAAAGATTTTCATTCATAGTGTCGGAGGCCATTTTGTTTTAAAGTAAAGGGTTAATAAAAGCGAGCCACGCCTAACGAGCCACCTACGCAAAAAGGGGGCGTTGTGTAATTTGATTTGCATTCTTTTTGTGCAGCAACTTTCAAAGACTTGGCATGCAAGACTAAGCGTTCAAGGATGCATGTCTTGAAGGTTGTAGCTCTTTTTATTTGTCTCTTGTCTGCTGCATTGCAGACCAGAGCTCAAGGAGGTAAGTAGCAATTAAAAATTCTTAAAAACTTACCTTCTTCTCTTTCTTTCTCTCTATTTTTGTAGCTTATAGTGGAGGCAGCTACTGCAATAGTAAGGATAAGTATTTAAGCGATTATTAATTCTATTTTTCTTACTATAGATGCTACAGATCCTGCATGTTTTGCTAACTGCCCAACTTACACTGAGGTAATTAAAATGCAAGAAGTGGTTATTATAATGCAGCTTATACTTATATTGATGCACAGTTTAATGCAATGCTTTTATACTGCAATGTTCATGTGCTTTAATTTTGAAAATAATTGCTACTTTTGTAAACATGTAATTTGATATGCATGATGCAGATTTTAAGTTTTAAAGTGATAGTTGTTGGATTGTGTATAATTTATCCTCTTATCATTTTCTTAGGAAGCTGGTCCTACCAAAATACTAGAAAAGGGTCTATTTATCAGTGACAATGACGTGAATGAGTTATTCCTGATGCAGGTGAGAGAGATTGAATGAGAGTTGTGGGTGGGTGGTACTCAATTACAAACACACACACACACAGTTCTTGTGATATTCATGATCATCAACAAAGTCATTGCTCGTGATTATTATCATTGACAAATAGACCGGTCTATGAATATCAGTATCAGTTTGGGTGGCACTGTAGGGTTACCTTAGGAACAGCATTTTTGACTCTCACAAAAAAAAGAATAAAGAGATACACCCACCACAGACAAAATTGAATATTAATGAAGGAAATTATTAATATAACATAATCTATTTATGTTCCCTTCTCTCTCTTTCTCTTTTGCTCTTGCAGTCTGCAATAGTTGAAGTCTTTTCTGATACAGCAGATTTTAATGCCATTGATCTCAATGCAACATATCTACCTGAGGGCCTAACTCAACAAACAATGATCACAACAGAGAATAGGTTGGACATTAAAGGTAAGACTTCAATATAACATGATTATATTTTAATGCTAAGATATTATTTATACTTTAAGTTTATTACTGAAATATTTTTATGCAGTTCTAACTATTGAAGGAGAGGCCTCTGTACTGGAGTATCAAGAAATCCTACGCAATGTCACATTCTTCATTAATTCCACGGAGCCTGATAGCACCAATAGGACTATATGCTTCAGTATATTTGATGGGATACATCACAGCAGTGCTGCCTGTGTAGTCCTAAGAATAATACTCTTGAATGATAATCCTCCATCAATTGTGAATGCCACTGGGCTGGGAGAGCCCTATGTTGAAGGATCTGGTGGTGTAGGATTATTGGAGGCTCTCAATATTACTGATGATGATGATCCTACACTATTCCTAATGGAGGGAGCTAGTGTAAGGGCTGTATAGTGATTAATAGCCACACTGCATGCCTGCATGTTCTGCTATGCTATGAAGACAGTGAATTTATAAGATCTTGAAAAATAATTTACATGTAATTATAATTTTTACTTTATTTAGATCAATGTACTGAACTTGTGCAATTCAATTTCAGATGAAATACTAGTTGATACCAGTGGTACTAACATTGTGATAGATCGAGATGGGCCTTGCCTAATCCTATCTGGCAATGACACCATTGCTAATTATACTCAAGTCCTACTGTCAGCAAGGTATGTATTTTGTATCATCTGATTTCATGTCATATTTTATCTTCTAATGTATAGATATAATAATACTGAAGACGAGCCTGATATCACTGATAGGACTATAGAGTTTTTAATTTATGATGGAAGATATAATGCATCTTTTAATGTTTCAATATCATCTGTACCTATAAATGATCATCCAACTGTGGTAAGATAGCTGCTTGATCTTGACCTCCTACTGTATTACAATGCAAATATCTATTTGACAGGTTCAATTCGCAGACAATGTAGCAAATTTAAGTGAGGCTAATTCTTCAAGCATTTTAGGCGCTCTATCTCCAATAACTTTAACTGATTCTGATACTAAGTGAGTTAAATCTCCTTAAATATTGATTTTTTATTTCTCTCTCCAGTGTTCCTGTATATGTGAACAGTGCTAGGATTGAGATACTTGATCCTTCCAGTGGAGAAGAGTTCTTGGAATTTATTGGGAGCTCTAACATCAGTGTACATGTAAGCATATAAAAATCACTAATTCACAGTATAACAATAATGATGATAATGATGATGATCGTCCTCACAATTGTTGTAGGTTAACAATTCATGCATTCTTATTAATGGCACTGAGACTTTGGATAAATATGAATCACTGATTAATAATACTATAGTCTACATTATTAATGATGAACCACCTTGTCCTCTTGATAGGAACATTAAAATTACCATCAATGATGATAGGTACAGGTTAAAACTTTGAAATTATGCCGTGTGACTGTACTTTCCTTTAGATATGCTATTTTAACAGTATCACTGATTCCTATCAATAACAAACGTCCAATACTTAACAGTGTATCTCCAGTTATCTTCACTGAGAATGACATGCAGTTCTATCCATTTCAGTCACTCAATATTACCGATCATGACAACTATTGCCTGCAGTATGGAGGTGTTATAGGAATGGCTGTGGCTACTCTAAGGAATGTTCTTGTCAATGAGTCTTTGATGCTTCATTCTCAAGCAGAATGGCTGCATTATTCTCCAATCGCCTGTAATATCCCCACTCCTCAATTGCCCAACCCTAATGAAGTTGAACTTTTGAATGATAATGCTACACTGTATTACTACTACTGTAGTGCTAATGATACTGAAATTAGAATTATTGGAACGGCAAGTATCAGCCAATATGAGGTAAAATTTTGATAACTTTACTTAATCTACTGTAAATTAATTTTATTTGTTTTATGCACCTGGTATTATCTTTTTATTAATTTTGCAGAATTTATTGAGAATGGTCCACTATTACTACTCATTTGAACCAACAGAAATTGCAAGATCACTTGAAGTAAGTAAAAACCAATTTTTAAATGATATTTATGGTACACTGCTTCTGCAAAAATACTAAGTATTTGTACAGAACTAGCCAATGAGGGCTAGGACTATAGTAGAGATTATAAGACTATTGTTTAGCCAAAAATAGTTCTTGTGATTTAGAAATTAGAAAGTTTGCCAATTGTCATTTTTGAGATTATGAGCACTCAGAAAATTTCCATGAAACTCTTATTATTCACATTATACCTACTGTCACTAATTGTTTTTCTTTTTTTAGCTCCAAGTATCTGATCTATCCTTCAATAACTTATTGAATATTACTGTTGCCATTAACCTCATTAACGATGAGCCTCCATTTGTCTCCACTGACCAGTCCCTATTCACTTTCACAGAAGAACCTAACAGCCTACCAGTGGTACCAGTGTCCATAGTCTCCCCATCGGCAACCATACTGGACAACGACAGGCTTGATGACAACCACAGGGTTGTCTCCCAAGTCTGTGCCTCCATTAATAACGTCTTCTCAGGTGACGAGCTGTTCTTTGATCTCGAGAATGACAACAGTTCGGCAAATTATATACTCAATGAGACGGAGACTGAAGTCTGTGTCAATTTCAGTTCTTGTGCTTTTGCTAATACTTCTTGCTTTACTACACTCTTGATGGGTTTTATGTATGATAATATTGAAGACGAACCAGATCTGACCCCCAGGAATATTACATTAACTGTAAGTCAACTTTTAGTATCAAAGATAATCTAATACTATTGGTCCTGTCATTAAATTATTAGCTGTGCTTTTTTACTAAAATTATTTTTTCCTTAGGCAATTGATGATACAGCAAACCTTGAGAGGTCTATTGTCATCATGGTAGCCATCACCCCCATTAATGATCATCAGCATTATCTCATATTGGATGGAACTAACAATAATAATGATAGTGTTGTTGTTTTTAAGGAAGATGATCAACCAGTTTTATTGACTAGCAGTCCAAGAGTTGTTGATATTGATGTTGGTCAGAAGAACTTTACATCAGCAACCATCACTATATTAGACGGTAATGATATTACTATTATTATTATATTTCATTATTATTATCATATTTTATTATTATTATATTTATACATGTATTTCTCTCTTTGTTTCTCTCTCTTTATTCTCTTTATTTTTTCTCTCTCCTCTCTCTCTCTTTCTCTCCTCCTATAGCTGATTATCAATATGATACTATATCACTAAACACAACAATGGTATCCCAGTATGGCTTGGTTCTCTCCAACACTTCCACTTCAACATACATCCTAATAGAAGGATCAGCCACTCAGTCTGCCTATGCTCATGTTCTCTCTACAGTAACATTCATTAACACTGATGATGAGCCTACCCCACGCGACCGGAGTATCAATAGGATTGTGGATTTTGAAGTTTCCGATGACAGTTTCACTGACACATCAATAGCAAACATAACTTTGATGCCAGTTAATGATATTCCTACTCTCAGCGTACCTGATGTCACCTTTAATGAATCCACTCGTGACCCTGTCTATCTCTTCCCTCCTGATGTAGCTATTGATGACAGTGACGATGAAATTATAGAATTTGCTAGGGTCAGGATAGAATCTCCATACGACAGTATGGATAATTTAACTATACATGGCACAACGGACCTCACCATTACTACTCAGACTATAACAGATCCTGCTCCAACTCCTTCTGTATGTTCACCAGCTGTGAATGAGTACACAATTCAACAGATCAGTATGACGGGACCTTTAAATAAAACAGATTTTAACTATGCATTGAGTAATATTACCTTTTCTAATTATTGTCCTGGACTGCTGACAAGCAGAAGAAGAGTCTCCATAATCCTTTTTGATGAGATGATGGGTTTTAGCCCAATTTCTATGTACATCAATATTGCTACTGTTGATGATCCTCCCTATTGCTACTTCGGATCATGGCCAGTAAGGAAAGAGAGAGAGAGAGAGAGAGAGGGAAAAGAGAGAAATATACCTAACTAGATATATTTACTTATTTAATCAGTATAATATTATTTATGAAAAAGAGGATAAAAGAGAAGAGAGAGGGAATTTATTTGTGTTTTTTTTTAATTTCCAGGGAGTGACTACCAGTTCTGCTGTATATAGTGAGTATGATCCTCCAGTAAGTATTGCTGCTGATTTCACCATCCAGGACTTTGATGGTCCTCATTACCTACACAATATAACACTGGAGGTCACTAATCTAGATAATGGAAACAGTGAAGTACTCAGTTTCAATACTACTGGAACAAATATCAGCTATCGTGAAACAAGGAGCTTGTTTGCAGCCACCTATATTCTAACTGGCTATGACACATTTGATAACTACACTAAGGTCAGTCACTTCTAATATTATAGATATTTAGAATGTTACATTATTATGTTATTATGCTATGTAAAAGTTTGAGCTAAATCTGATTTCAAATTTTTAAGTTGCGGCCATTTTCTGAAAAATTCCCTGTACTTTAACCCATGCTTTTTTCCAAAAAATGGCTCTAAAATGACCCCCCAATTTGTATTACATTTTTTGATACTATTAATGCCCTTATGCTATGTAAAAAGTTTGAGTCAATTCTGACTTCAATTTTTCAAGTTACGGCCATTTTTTAAAATTGACCATTTTTTGAAAAATTCTGTGTACTATAGCCCATGGTTTTTTCCAAAAAATTACTCCAAAATCACCTCCAATTTTTATTACAATTTTTGATACATAATGACATACTTATGCTATGTGGAAAGTTTAAGTTGATTTCAATTAAAATTTTTCAAGTTATGGCCATTTTTTAAAATTGGCCAATTTCTAAAAAATTCCCTGTACTATAGCCCATGCTTTTTTCCAAAAAATGGCTCCGAAATGACCCCCAATTTTTATTACATTTTCTGATACATATTGATGTCCTTATGCTATGTAGAAAGTTTGAGCTAATTCCAACTTCAATTTTTCAAGTTATGGCCATTTTTTAAAATGGGCCAATTTCTAAAAAATTCCCTGTACTATAGCCCATGCTTTTTTCCAAAAAATGGCTCCAAAATGACCCCCAATTTTTATTACATTTTCTGATGCATATCAACGACCTTTGGCTATGTAGAAAGATTGATCTGATATTGTATGACAAATTGCTCATTTAAAATGTATTGCATATATTTCAACGATACGATTTGCTACAAATTATAATGAAAATGCTCTAAATATTTCTTATACATTTAATATTATAAATTGACTTCTTCAGGTCTTGAGAACGCTAACGTACGTCAACAACATCATGAATCCCTATGACCAGCGGAACCGTCTCATTAGGATCATGCATCCTGATCCTACCTTCAATCCTTGTCAAATCAGCATAGACGTCATAAACATTAATGTACCTCCAGTCATAACACTGGATCATCATGTTACCTACATAGAGGATCAGGGACCGTTGCTTGCTAGCAATACAACCATTGATATAACTGATGAGGACAATGGCCGCTTGATTCGAGCTATGATTTACATTTCTAACTCTCCAACTGAGTTTGGTTCTATCACTGATTCCCTTACCATTGGTTCTGGTTTCACCAGTGGGGGTTTAAGCATCACTGGTAATGGTACTAACAGTATAACAGCAGTGGCCGCAGTTTCTCAGTTACATTCAGTTTTTGAGTCTCTTTTAAGTAACATTTTTTTCGAAACGAATGACCAATCAACCAATATCACTCGTAACTTAACAATGACTGTTCAAGAGTTTGCTAATGACCCTAGTCAACCTGCTGTCATTCCAATATACATTGAACAACGAAACGACCGACCTGTATTTATCAGTGACCCATTGATGACAACAGCAACTCTGGACGACTACCTTCCTGATAACAACGGCTTTGCTACTACCTCTCTTTTAAACAGAAGCGTGGTCAGTGATCCTGATTCTATCTACCCACCTAATCCTGACTTCGTTGGCATGGCTATCTTCGATTACAGCATGAGTAATCCCTCTCTTGGTGTCTGGCAGACCTGGTATAATGGCTCATGGGTTAACTTCACTACTGTTAGTGCCTGTAGCCCACTTTTCATCTCTCAAGGACAATGGCTAAGATTCCACCCTTTTCCAAGGCTAGAGAAAGAGAATGGAGATGCAAGCATCACCTATTGGGCTTGGGATGGTACTAGTACTGTCACATGTAACAATAACTCTGTTAGGACTGATGTGGAATCTCCTGTCAGTAACACTTCAAAGTCCTTCTCTTACTCAGTAACATATCTCAATCGTCCTCCTTCTATAGTAGTAGATTCCTTTCCTCTTCCTTCTATTACTGAGGACAGCCCCACCAATGGCTCTATAGTTTATAACATTGTTAATGCCATTGCTACTGATCCTGATGACTCACCTCTTTTGGGTCTTGCATTTATAAATGCTTCTAATGCCAATGGGCGTTGGCAGTACTATGACAACATCACTCATTTTAGTTGGGTTGATTTCCCATCCAATCTCTCCTCGGCCTATGCCCTTCACTTATCAATGGAGTACATGTTTAGGTTTCTGCCTAATCAAGATTTCTATGGTCAAACTAGTGTTACAGTACATGCATGGGATCTTTCTAATTCAAAGTTATATTCATCTTTCTTTTCGCCAGTTGAAGTAACTCCTTCTGGAGCATATTCTCCATCAACTCTAGAGATGACACTTGATGTTACTCCCGGTAATGATCCACCTGTTATTTCTGTGCCTAATAGTCAAATCACATATGTAGAAAATGGTCCATCCATTGTCATATTCGCTTCACTTAATATAACTGATGTTGACAATGCTAATTTGACATCAGGAGTCATCACTCTATCTTGCCCTGATTGTCTCCATGGCTTTTACAGGCCCAGTCTTTTCCTTCAACCAACTTCTCCTGATGTATTAGAATATGTAACTAATAATGATTTTAATGTAACACAAGTGGAAAACAACACCATTCTACAATATAGTGTGCTACCTTTAGCAAGTTATGCAGCTAGCATTGATGATTTTAAGTCGATTCTTAGCTCATTCAAATTCAAAAATATCATGGAAGAGCCATCGATTTTTGACCGCATTGTATCACTGCATGTATCAGATGGACACAGTTTGAGTAATACTCTTAATGTGACTATTACCATGCAACAAATCAATAATAATCCACCAAGTATTGAGCTACCTTTCACTAGTATCAATTATATTGAGGGTAGTGGTGAACTGAAGCTCGATTTTAACTCTTCAGATATCATAACAGATCCTGATGAATCACTACCATTTTATACTTTACAAGTTACTTTGTTGAGTGCCAGTGATGAAGTTGATGAGTCCATTTCAAGCTCTTACAATGCTTTGAGCATTAATGTTACGTCTTACAATGATTCTCATTTATTATTCACTGGCCCTGCGAGTTTAGCAGTTTTCAATGATATCACCAACAGTATCAGTTATACTAATAATGAAGATGAGCCTGGAATGGTCTCAGTTCAAGTCCAGTATTCGGTATATGATGGTGTGTATACTAGCACTCCAGCTATTCTCACTATTAATATTATGCCAATCAATGACCATAAGCCTATTCTTGATATTGGCTCTTCTCCTGTAATACTCTACCAGGAGGAGAATCCTATCTCTAGTCCTGTCTTAATATTCCCTGATATCACTGTCAGTGATGCTGATGTACCAGTCACACCAGTACTAGGAGCTAATGTGACAATAGAGAATCCATTGGATGGAAGCTATGAGGCCTTAATGCTTAATAGTGTAGTCCCTAATGTAGAAGCACAGTACAGCAATGCTACTCTACACATCAGGAGTAATGGAGGTGCTCCTATTACAACTAGTGATGTACAGGATGCATTGAGGATACTTGCTTATCAGAACAGAGCAGAAGAGCCTAATTCTACTCCACGTAATATCACAGTAATTGTGGAAGATGCATTGTATGGAGGTACACTCAATTACTCTGATCCAGTCTCTGCTAGGATTGACTTTATCCTAGCTAATGACCCTCCTACCGTTCTATTGGGTCAAAGCACTGTTTTGTACACAGAGAGCCAAGACCCTCTGCTTTTATCACCTTCTGCTGTTATTTCTGATGTCGATAACACCAATTTAGCTGGGCTGCTCATTAGTTTGTCTGCTAATTTAACTGATTTTTCTTTTGAAAGGTTGAGTGTTAACAAGTCTTTACTGCCATCATCAATAGAACTCAATGAGACCAACACAGAGCTGGTATTAACGGGAGTAGAATCCCTGAGTATCTATGAAGAGGTACTTCGTACACTCACTTATGATAATGAAGACTTGAATCCAGTGACTGAGATAAGATCAGTAAATGTTATTCCAATTGGAGTGGGAACTGGGCCTGGTCACTCTGACCTAGTGAGGATAGAGTTTGATGCTGTCAATAATCCTCCATCATTTGATTTGAATGGTAACAATACAGGAGGTATTAATTATTACACTGATTTTACTGAAGAGGCTCAAGATCCTATTCCTATTGTGTCAGGAGATGCTCTCTTGACTGATGTTGATAACAGTAGCTTGCACTTGGTCTCTCTAGCACTTTCTCCTTTCTTGGATGATGAAGAGATACAAGCTCCTACTTTCAATTCCAGCCTACTACAGCTCCATCGTGCTAGCCAAGTCAATTTAACTTTTACAGGTGTAGGAGGCTCTGCACCTATTGCCAGCTTTTTAGAGGCACTGAAGGCTCTAAGATACATCAATAGAGCTGATGAGCCAGATACAACTACAAGACGAATAACATTCATGGCAAGTGATGGAGCAACAATGAGCCAGCCTGCCTTCACTTTTATTACTATTAACTCTATTAATGATGTGCCTCAACTGAACTTAACTTCTACATCGAGAAATTACACAATCTCATGGACAGAGAATGATATGCCTATCACTATGACATCAAGCCCTTCAGTATATGATGCTGATAGCACTGGTTTCACTGCAGTTAGAGTTGGAGATGTGAATGAAGTTAGTGGAGACTTGATTACGCTAAATGGCTCTCAGTTAATGATGGATCCTAATCATAATAATATTTATATTGCTACCTTTCCCACTCCACTAACTGCCAGTGCTCTACAAAACCTTCTCTCTACTCTATCATTCTCTAACATTGATGAAGAACCTCCTGTTACTGATAGGGTATACTGTGTCTCAATATCTGATGGATTCTCTTGGAGTTATCCTGCTTGTGTGGAGATTAAAGTTATACCTGTCAATGACAATGCTCCTGTCATTTCACCTAGCGAAGCTACTGTAACTGTACAAGAAAACATGACTAATACACCTTATATACTTCCAACTAATTTCACTGCAACCGACTTGGATAACGTTGATTCTCATTCTAATCTCACTTGGGCTATTGTTTCTGGTGATGACTGCCATCAGAGTGCATCAGCCATGAACATGTTCTCATTCTCTGGTGATAACTCTACCAGTAGTGATTACATTGTAGAGCCATTGCCTTGTCGATTCTCTATTGATAGCAATGGACGTGTTACAGTAGTATCAGTACTGGATAGGGAGACTAGGGACTTGTATGTACTCAATATTTCTGTTACTGATGGATTGTTCACTGATTATGCATCACTGACTGTTATAGTGAGTGATATTGATGATAATCCGACTTGCTTTAGTCCTCAGGTATACAATGCAACTGTTTCACTAGGAGACAAGAAAGGGACACAGCTAGCTATACTTACTCTTACAGACTTAGATTCCAGTATACCTTCTCCTCCTTCTCTTCATTTTGGACCAATTATGCTTACTCCTTCTTCTGCTGGTTTAACATCAGTAGCTTTTAGATTGGATGAAAATAATGGAACCCTTACTCTTAATATTGATGAAGGAAACTCAGGCTTTGCACCAATGCAATCTCTTTATGAATTAGAAGCTGATTTTGAGTTTGGTTCGGGTTCTGCCAAACAATTTGGATGTGGAGCTGTAGTATACATTGAAGTTCCATTCAATGCACATGCACCAGTTTTTACATCAACAGACTACTCTTTCACAATTAATGAAAACACAGCAATAGATACACCAGTAGGCCTTATAATTAATGCTACTGATGATGATCAAGGATCTTATGGAATGATTACATACTCAATGGTAACACAAGGTTCTCTGTTTAAAATTGACTCTACTACTGGCAGTATCAGTGTTAGTGCTGCTATAGATTTTGAAATGGTTGGTCCTACATACATGTTTACAGTGAGTGCTAGTGATGGTCTTAAAAATACACATGTAATTACAACCAATGTAACAGCCAATATTATGGATGTTAATGAGTTTCCCCCAGTCTTCAATCGTCTTGACTATAGTGATTCAGCTGTTTGTGAGAATGTACCACTAGGAACTGAAGTACTAACAGTACAAGCTACTGATGGAGATGCTGGCAGTTTTGGTCAAATATTTTATAGCATAGACTCTAATTCTATATCATGTTGCTTTGATGTCAACTCAACTACTGGAGTCATTTATACCAACAGTAGCATTGACTTTGATACTGGTGATTACAGACGCAGTTTTTATGTTATTGCTACTGATTTGGGAGGGAGAGTGAGCTCTATTGGCACTTTTGTTACTATCACTATATTAAATGATAATGATCATATTCCAATGTTTCCAAATCAATCACTTGCTGTTGCTATACCAGAGAACTTCCCTGTACAGTCTCCATTACCATCACAGCTAATGGCTACCGATGGAGACATATACTGTAGGATAGATCAATGCAATGGTGCTGTTATCATTGATAATAGCTCATGTAGGAATCAACCAACTTTATTAACATATGCCATTGTATCAGGCAATGGAGATGGGCTTTTCTCTATTGATTCCACTACTGGTGTTGTATCAGTTGCTATGGAAATTGATCACGAATCACTTAACATAACGATATATGATCTCATCGTATCAGTCACTGATGGCCAATACACGTCCTATGCAAACCTATCAGTCAGCATTATCAATGTTAGTGAGTTTGCTCCCATGTTTGAAAAGGATAACTACACAGCCTCCATTAATGAGAGAGTACCCATTGGGACATTAGTAGAAACTGTGCTAGCTTTTGATGATGATAACAGCCCATTCACATATTCCCTGGTTGGTGATGATGTTGATTACTTTACTATTGGTCCTAATAGTGGTGAGGTTAGGACAGCAAGGGAGATTGATTATGAAATGAAGCCTGTTTTCTCTTTGCTTGTTGTTGCCTCTGAAGTGGCCATGCCTAACATGAGTGGTTATGCTAATTTGTTGATTCATGTTAATGATATCAACGATAATCGTCCCTTGTTTGATCAAGATGAGTATCAGTTTGAGCTACTTGAGAACTTACCACCAGGCACTAGTGTGGGTACTGTATCAGCAAGTGATGCTGATTCTGGTATCAATGCTGATATTAGTTACTCCATACTTTCAGTTCATCCTCCTTCTCATTATCCTTCTTTTACCATCAACTCTACATCAGGAGAGATTACATCTACTCAAAGTTTTGATAGAGAAGAGACAGATGAGTATACTTTTATGGTGGCTGCTACTGACACTGGTCATCGCAACAGCAGTGTCACAGTGACTGTGAGAGTCAATGATGTGAATGATAATCCTTCCATTATGAATGACACTATATTGGATACACCTGAAAATACACCTTTAAATACAGTCATATTGACACTGGTATCCACTGATGCTGATACTCCCCCTAATTCTCATGTGACCTACCAACTTGTAAATGATTTCAATGGAAATTTTAATATTACCGGAGATAAGCTCATTGTGGCTAGTAGTCTAGACTATGAAGGGATACAGTCGTACAACTTAGTTGTAATGCTAACTAATGGAAATCTAACTTCTTATGCTAATGTTACAGTAAATGTCCTTGATGTCAATGATAATGCTCCTATCTTTACCAGCCCATCTGAAGTCTCTATACCCGAGGATGCTCCCATTGGTAGCCTAGTGTTACCACTCTCAGCTACTGATGCTGATGACAATGGTGATGAACCAGTCAGTTTTATGTTAGCTGATAATTACACTGGCCCTTTCTCCTTAGACTCTAATTTGGTAATAGTTTCTGCTGGGTTAGATCGTGAATCTCAAATGATACACTACCTACCAATCATTGCCTTTAATCCTAATTCCACTGGCCCTATCACAACCCAAAACCTCACCATTACTCTAATTGATGTTAACGACAACATTCCTCAATTCTCTGCTGATCCAATCCTATTCTCAGTTCTTGAGAATCACACCCTTGGACAGTCAGTGGGTGTACTAACAGCTACTGATATTGATCAACTTTCAAATGCAAAACTAACATACACACTGTCTCAGCCTGATCCATCTCTTCCTTTTGCTATCAATCCTCTAACTGGAGAGATAAACCTAACTTCTTCTTTAGATTATGAATTAGTGACCTCGTACAGTTTTAATGCAATAGTAACTGATGGTGGAGAGCCAGCTTTATTTTCTACAGCACTAGTTATCGTTAATGTATCAGATATCAATGACAACAGCCCAATATTTACCAGTGATGTGTACAATGTATCTGTACTTGAGTCTATCAAAACAAGCAGTGTAATTATTCAATTATCAGCCTCTGATGTTGATTCCGGCAGTAATGCTGATATTACATTCTCTCTTATTGATTCCTCTCTACCATTCTACATCAATGGGTCTTATGTACTCCTTGGGGCTTCATCCTTGGACAGGGAGTCTGTATCAGAATATACTTTTAATGTGGTAGCAACTGATGGTGGTCATCCTTCACGCAACTCAACAGCTCAAGTTATTGTTACAGTTCAAGATGTCAATGATAACTCTCCTGTCATTGATCTTGTATATCTCAATGATTCTATACCAGAGAACACTCAAATAGGAACCGTAGTAGCTATATTCAATGTCACTGATGCTGATATTGGTCCAAATGCTCTTACAACTCTCACATTATCAGGAGAATTCAGTCATTTTGAAGTCGATCAAGACGGAGTTGTGAGACTACGTACATCACTAGACTTTGATACTGGTAACACGACTTTTAATATTGTGTTAGTAGCACGTAACAATAATTCAACACCACGTTTGACATCAACGTACCCATTTAGTATCAGCCTTAGCAATATTAACGATAATGCTCCAATGATTGAATTTGGTAAAACAGTTGTTTCATTTGATGAGGGTATCAATGAAGTACCGTTAAATGTTGGTGTTAATATTAGTGATGCTGATGATCATAACGAGATGGGTTTCACTCGGATATATGATGCAAAAATTGAGTTTATTAATCCAAACCCACTCGAAATAAGCTCGCCATTCTCACCCACAGCAGCTGAAGACCCATCTGACTGTCCACTCGAGGACAAGACAAGGAAGCTGCAGTCATGTGGCTTTACTGCTACTTTTGAACTACAGACTAATCTTGCAACTGGTAGCCTCAGACTATATCCTGGAACGATACAAACCAATAATGGAGCTACACTAGTATTGGATGGCAGTAACCACTATGCATACATGCCTGTTACAAATTCCTTTACTAGTTTCTCTATGCTCTCGTGGGTATGGTATACACAAACCTCCTCTCCTTCTACAATATTCTCTTATGTTAATAGTGATTATACCGTATTCAGTGCAGTGTGTTATGATGCAGATCTTGTATTTACATACTACAATGCTACACAGCACAATGTTACATTCAGAGGCTCTTGTTCAGCTCTCACAGATCAATGGCATCACTTGGCTCTCACTATAAACCAATTACAAGGTCAACCTGTATTAAGTGTCTTCATAGATGGAACTCTTAATGATAGAACTGTCATAAATGCACCACAAGATGATGATAGGACTAAAAGATTATTTATTGGAGTTAGTCCAATTGGCAGTGGTTGGTTCCAAGTTGCAGACTACTTTACTGGTAGACTCCACAGACTTGCCTTCAGTTCATCAGTAATAACAGAGCAGCACATTAACTGTGTGATAGGCTGTGGTGTCTATCTATACTCGTCCTCTCTCAATCCTCCTGTACAATATCATTATGACTACTCTAGCAGGCAGTTATATGCTTCAGGAGTCAGAGTGGTTCAAGTGTATGAGCAATTCCTTGATACAATAACATTTGTTACAGCATTCAGTGAGCCAATGACTTTAGAATATAATTTAGACTACACTGTGACTGATGGTGTCTTTAACTCTATACCAATGCAACTCAATATAACTCTTAATCCAACTAATGATGGACCACCAGTCTTAGCTCTTAATGGTGACCTTGGAACTAACTTTAATGCAGAGTTTGTTGAAGAGGGAGGACCAGTGGCTGTCGTTAATTCTTCATTGACTTTGACTGATGTTGATTCAGTCTCATCCCCTTATGTTGTAAATGCCACTATATTGTATTCAGAGCAGGCAGTGGGTGAAGAGGTGCTAGCAGTTAGTAATATTCCCCAGGGCATGTCTGCAGTATATTCAGGATACTCACTGATATTGAGTGGATCTTTAACCATCGATCAATTCCAGTTGTCACTAAGGACTCTTACTTATGATAATTATGCAGATGAGCCTCAAGGAGACTCACGTATCATTAGTATAGTTGTTAACGATAGTCCTTGGAAGAGTAACACTGCTAATGCTTCTCTATCGATCCGCTATGTTAATGACCCACCAGTACTCTCAGTCAAGTCTTCTACTGCAGAATATGCTGAAGGTGATGGTCTTGTACCATTATTGATTGATGCTAATGTCACTGATAATGATAACACCACTCTTGTATCAGCCTTAGTCACCTTTTTCCCTCCTGATGGATCCCTAGAGGCTCTCGTTGTTGATACCTCAGACACTGACATTACTAGTGTCTATGCTAATGGTACACTCGTGTTGAGTGGAGAGGATATTTTAGATTCTTATGCTGCAGTGCTGTCAAGCCTAAGCTACATAAACAATAAAACTGACAACATTACTGGTGGAACGAGAGTGTTTTCCTTCTATTTATTTGATAGTAGCAGTACAGGACATTTTGTGCAGTCCACTAGCTTGTTTATTCAAGGAGTGAATGACCCACCTATAGTTGATCTTAATGGAGATGATATGGCAGGCAATAGTTTCACTGATACATTTACTGAAGATACCGATATGACTATACCAGCAGCCTCACCTACCTTGTCACTGATTGATGTGGACAGCTCTACTCTAGAGTATGTTAGAATTGAGTTTTTAAGGAGACCTGATGGAGAGCAAGAGAGCATTTTACTTGATACCCAAGGAGGAGCATTCTCTTTTACTTCCAATGGTAACGTGTACACTTTAAGACCTGGTTCACTCACAATGCCTTCAGTTGATCAGTTTCAACAAGTACTGCGAACTTTACGGTATCATAATACAGCCGAAGAACCCACTCAAGGCCTTCACTCGCTATCACTCATTGTCAATGATGGGATAGACTCTAGTGTACCAGTTTACATCAACATCACTGTAAAATCAGTCAACGATCCGCCATATGTTGATTTGGATACTAGTCAAAATGGGACCGGGTTTAGTGGAGTATTTATTGAAGAGAGCTCTACACCAACTGAACTGACATCAAGTAATGTATTAGTAACTGATAATGATGCTAATGCTACTATAGTGTCACTAACTGTTAGCATCAATGAACTTCTTGATGGTTTTAGTGAGTCCATTGTATCACTAGATCCTAACATAACCCTACCTGCTCCTACCCTCCAACCAAACAGTGTACTGTCATATACTATTACTCCTATTGATGGAGCTGTAGAGTATATCAGCTATTTGTTATCAGTATTGGCTTATGATAATAGTAGGCTTGAGCCAACCCGAGGGCAGCGTCAAATCATAATCTCACTATATGATGGTTTCAATAGGAGCAATGATGCAGTGTCACTCATCACTGTGGAAACTCTGAATGAGCATGTACCTAACTTCACTCAGTCAATATACAGTGCCAGTATTTATGAGAATCAACCTAATGGTACTCTATTGGCTAGAGTAATGGCTAGTGATGGTGACAGTGGAACGGATGGTCGTATAACATACTCCATTGTCTCTGTATCTCCCAGTGTAGGAATGAACAGGTTTACCATTGGGAGTGATAATGGTCGAATAACAGCAGTGTCACTAGACAGGGAGGACATTGACATGTACAACATAACAGTGGCTGCTACTGATTCTGGCCCAGATCCTAACACAGCTACAGCATTAGTTACAGTTGAAGTATTAAATGAAAATGATAACTCACCATATTTCCCTCAGTCAGTATATCACCTCTCAATACCCGAGGACACTCCTACTTACACTGAAATTGACGTTGTTTCTGCTATCGATCCAGACATTCCTGATCAGTTATTCTATCAGCTTATTTCAGATACATTCCAAATATTAAATAATGGTACTCTTAGATTGATAAAGTCAGTAGATGCCGATGGAGCTATGACTGTGTACAATATCACAATTACTGCCATTGATTTATTTGGCCACACAGGTGACACAATCTACACTATCACAGTCACTGATGTTAATGATAACACTCCATCCTTCAGTCAGGATTCTTATCAAGGCTCTGTTCCAGAGAACCTGTTGGATGAATACGTAGCTACAGTCTCTGCCACTGATCTTGACTCTACAAGTAACGGAGAGATAAGTTACTCTTTTGAAAACCCTGATACCCTTCAATACTTTACTATTGATAATACTACTGGTGTCATAAGAACTGCTAGTGAGCTAAACCGTGAAGAGCAGCAGTCCTATACTCTAACAGTGTTAGCAACTGATGCTGGCGATATTCCACTAACTGGTAGTGCAACTGTAGATGTATCTGTATTGGACATTAACGACAATACTCCTTCTTTCTCTGCCACTGAATACAGTGCATCTGTGCTTGAGAATATACCCAATGTGTATATAGTTACTGTCAATGCTACTGATCCTGATAATGGCTCCAATGGCTCCATCACTTACAGTCTATCAAACACTGTGACCCTATTTAGAATTGATGGAGTCACTGGAGATATATATGCCATTGGGTCTTTGGATAGGGAGACCACTTCATCTCAAGTTTTTGTAGTCTACGCAGCGGATGGTGGTAATCCGAGCCGGACCTCATCAGCAGCTGTGAATGTGAGTGTGATTGATGTCAACGATAATTCTCCAATGTTTATTGGTGATCCGTATTCCGGAAGCATACCTGAAAATGAAGCTGGTTACAATATACTGACAGTAGAAGCCACTGATGCTGACTATGGATCTAATTCTCAAATAACATACATTCTTCAAACTCACACAGACCTCTTCTCTATTGACTCGTCAACCGGTCAACTGAGATCTTTAGTTGGTCTTGATTTTGAGTCTCGCTGCTTCTACCAGTTACAAGTTGTTGCAGTAGACGGTGGGTCTCCTCCAAGGAACTCAACCACACTAATAGACATTAATGTAATACCACATAACGATCATCCTCCTACTTTCTCCTCTCCTTCCTACAGTGTTCAGATTTTTGAGGAGTTACCCAATGGGACTTTCGTTGCTAGTGTTTTTGCTGTCGATAATGATACAACATTGTGTGAGCTTGGCCTCTCACTTGGTTCTGGGTCTGGCTCAGGACTAATAATGCCCGGCAGTCTAGCTCCTATGACGTCAAGTATTACCTACTCACTTCTCAATGCTCTCACTGACTTCCAGATTGATCCTGATACTGGGAATATCACAACAAGAACTGAGATTGATCGGGAAATGAATTCGTCTTACCTACTCACTGTCACTGCCACTGAGGCAGCCTCCAATCTCACCAGCACTGCTACTGTCTATGTATCTATCATTGATATTAATGACAATCCTCCTATATTCTTACAAAGATCATACAGTCGAGAAATACCAGAGAGCACGCCAGTTGGTACTCAAATATTGCAAGTAATGGCAACAGATGCTGACTTCATTGATCAAGGAAACCTAAGATATCAGATATTGAACTTTGTGCCTTTGTTTAACATAAGCTCTAGGACTGGTGCCATTTATCTTGCAGAAGCTGTTGATTTTGAGACCATTGAATCAACTACGCGGACATTTTCTGTTGAAGTCTTTGATTCAGGGAATGTTCACTTTGATTTGATACCAGTCACGATCAGTATCATTGATACTAATGATCTGCCCCCATACATAGCCACTGTCTCTTCTTCTCTCACTTTTATTGAGGGCAGCATCAGTCTCGGCCCTTTCCCTGATATGAATATTACCGACCCTGATGTATTGCAGAATCTATACAGTGCCAATGTCACATTAGCTACCTCTACCAATAACACAGCTACTAATTGCCTCTGTACTAATATATCTGTATCTGATTCATGTACACTAGGCTGTGTAGAGTTCTTACAATTAGATCCTAAAGAGTTTCCTGGTACTATTACGCAATCTTCAGATGGCCACAGTCTCTTACTGACAGGAAACTATTCAATAGAGGCCTACAGGGCAGCCATTGTATCTATTTTGTATGTGAATCTTATCACTCATCCTCATCCAACTCCTAGAGAGGTATCATTGATTGTTAATGATGGCGTATTGGATAGTAACATACTTATCAACAGCATCGACATTGTTCCACTCAACCAGTTCTCGCCTGTCATTGATCTCAATGGCCCTGACGTTGATGGTATAAATTATAACATTACTTTCAACGAACAAGGAACAGCTGTCAATATTGCAAGTTCCCAGGCGACCATCACCGATAATGACACAATGTCTGCCCTAACAAGACTCACGGTATCACTGCTCAATCCTCAAGATGGTAATGACGAGTCTATAAGGCTCAAAACTGGTACTATACTACCTAGTGGTATCACTATGCATGAGTCTTCTACAGCCCATAGTATCATACTACAAGGAACAGGATCTCTTTCTGATTACACTGAACTAATAAGGCAGTTGGAGTATATCAATACTGCACCGGAACCCCAGGACACCCAACGTATCATAAACTTTCAAGCAACCGAGCACCACTTGTCAAGTGCTGTGGCAGTGACACTGGTTACAATAGTAACAAGGGATGACAACATGCCAAGTATTGTTGCTAGTCCTCCAATGATCAACTATGCTACTTTGTATTACGAGACTTCAGGAGCAGTGGGTGTTGTAACATCTGATGCTTACATTTCAGATAATGACGTACCTGCTTACATAACAGAACTGCAAATTTTTGTATTTGTTTCTCCGTCTGTTTATGACAGGATTACATTAAATGGTAATATTTCTAGTGACATTTCTGTTAGCCATCTCTCAAACTATCACCTCGTGCTATCTGGCACTTCAACAGTAGCAGAATACACTAAGGCACTAAAACAAGTGACATATTTGTATGATAGGGAAGAGTTTGAATCATTTCCAATAACTAAATATATATATCTTCAAGTTAGCGACACAATGCATTCTGTATTTGCAGTGACACGTTTCACATTCGTCCCTCAAAACGACCAACAGCCTCAATTCAACTCTTCACTCTACACTGCTTCATTGTCTGAGTCTACTCCTGTTGGATCCTTCATCTTACAGTTATCTTCCACTGATTCAGATGTCTTTAATACCACAGATACAGTGTACAGTATAACAGCTGGTAATAATGACGGTCTTTTCTCTCTCTCCAATACAAGTGGCGTACTCAGTCTTGCTAGTCCTCTTGATCATGAACTCATTATGATGCATACGCTAGTAGTTGAAGCTACTGATCTCTTACTCGAGGCTGGAGGGGCAGCACCAGGCACTGCTATGATAGTAATAACTGTTAATGATACCAATGACAATATACCAATGTC
>NW_003546316.1:127444-164474 GCF_000090795.2 Amphimedon queenslandica | reverse complement strand
TACAGTGGTCAAATTAATGAGAACAGTCCTGTTGGTACTAGCGTGGGTGTTTCTGTTGCCGCTAGTGATGGGGACCTCCCTAGCAACCAGATAACCTATTACATAAGTGGTAAAGATGCTGACCGGTTTACCATTGACCAGAGTACCAGTGTCATACTAACGGCTGCTGTCTTTGATGCTGAGATAACCACTGCTTTATCTTTCAATGTAACTGCTGAGGACTCTTATGGATCTGTTGTACAGAGCAGCTCAGCTCCAGTATCCATTGTCGTTATTGATATCAATGACAATGCACCATTGTTTGACTTACCATTTTACCAGTTGAATGTATCTGAAGACACTCCTGTTGGTCAGTCACTTTTAACTGTGTCAGCATCCGATTCAGACGTATCAAGCATCAACTCTGCTTTAACATACTCACTAAGAGATATCATTGATATGTCAGGCAGTGGTCAAAGCCTTTTACCTTTCACCATTAACTCATCAACCGGAGTCATCACACTAACGATGGCACTGGACTACGAAAAAGAACAAATGTTTGATTTTATTGTCACGTGCCAAGACTCTGGTACCCCATCCCGCCAGTCTAATGTACCAGTGACCATTAATGTAGCTGATGCTAACGACAATGCACCAGTATTTAGTCAAGACATGTATCCAGCTACAGTACCAGAGGATGCTTCATTCGGATCAACTATACTTACAGTTCAAGCTCGTGATGTTGATTCAGGCTCTAACTCGCGTATAGTGTATGAGATAACTGGGACAGTTACCTTCATCATTGATGCTACCACTGGTGTCATTAGTCTAGTGGGAGAGTTGGATTATGAAACAGAGACATCAATAGTCTTTGATGTACTAGCACGAGACTCTGGTATACAAGAGCAAGTATCCACTGCAGTTGTTAATATAACTGTTACTAATGTCAATGATAATCCACCTTCATTCCTAAATCAAGTGTATAATTTCACTGTATATGAGAACACAGTGGAACCTCAGTTTACAGTCTTAGCACAAGATCCTGATAATAGTATTGAAGTCCTCAATCCATTGAACTATTCTCTACTGAGCTCTTGCTTGAGTGGTGCTGTGGCCATTAGCAGTGGGGATGGTGTATTGAGTCTATTGCAGCCATTCGATCGTGAGTCACTGTCAAACTGCGTGCTGGTAGTTAGTGTATCCGATGGCCTCCATTCGTCCAATGTCATTGTTAACATGCGTATACTGGACGTTAACGATAATCAACCATCGTTTACTCAAAGCATTTATACTGAATCCATACCAGAAATTTATCCTGTTAACACTTTTGTTACGACGGTGACAGCCACAGATCCTGACGAGGGTGAAAACGGAACAGTCACTTACGCAATAGTAGGTGGGAATGTGGGTGAAGCTTTTACCATTATGCCTTCAAACGGAATGATTAGAGTCAATGGCCCATTGGATCATGAGACCGTCAGTAGTTATAATCTAACACTCGTTGCTAGTGATGGTGGAGGACTAACTGGAACCTCTCATCTCCTCATTACAGTCACAGATAGCAATGATGAGTCACCCATATTAGTCATCAGCCAATCCAGCTATACTTATACAGAAGAGGCTGGCCTTGTATCCATTACCAGTTCACTGCAACTCATCGAGCCTGATCTACTCCAAAGCAATATAGAAGAAGCTCTGATAATACTATCAGTAGAGACTAGCTGTCAAGATGATGAACATACTTTTGCTTGCCCATCCGATTTTGATTGCTTTTATTACTGCAGTGAAGGCCTTGCATTAAACAAGTCACTATACAATTCACTCTCTGTATCATACTCTACTAATACGTCTACTATTACTATCAGTGGTGCAGGATCACCTGCAACTTATGAGTCTCTCCTCTCTTCTCTCCACTACTTCAATGGATTCTCAGAGCCGTATCCTGGTGGTAGGATGGTTGAACTATCAGTCTTTGATGGAGTCCATCATTCCAATACTCTAGCCATTAACATCACTGTTAGTGTCATTGATGATAATTGTCCTGTGATTACATCATCTTTGTCTCAAATTGATTTCACCGAAGGCGATCATTACCTTGATATTGGGCTGGGATTAGGCTTGATGCTAACTGATTCTGATCAACATAATATTTCTCATCAAATCATCTCTGGTGTTCAGGTAACACTATTAAATGGAAACAGTCTAGAAAGGCTAACTGTCAATACAACTGGCCTCCCACTGATGGTTCAAGATATGACTTTGTCTAATGGTCGTGCTATTGAAATAAGTGGTCCTGCATCTATTGCCACTTATCAAAATGTTCTCCGGACCCTACGGTACGAAAACCCTGTCCCAGAACCAACCAAAGGTCTTCGTTTGGGTAGTATAGCACTGTTATCGGAGCAGTGCCCTATGTATAGCCTGAACTATTCTGTTAATGTCATCACTGTTAATGACAATGCTCCAGTCATAGCTACCAATGCTACAATGGTTGACTATAGAGAAGGGAGTGGTAGCTTACTAATCTCAATGATCATTGATTTCACTCTAACTGATCTTGATACTGATTTCCCTATACACAATGCAACACTGATCTTAACACCGGGTGATATAAGAGACAGTGGGCATGAGTCACTCTCTGTGGACACCAGCCTGATACCGGCTGGAATTTATTTTGAAGCTAGTGGTGGTCAGACCCAGCTATCATTCGTGGGACCTTCCTCAGTCTCTAATTATCAAGAGCTCATTCGTTCACTAAGTTACAGTAATACAGCATCAGAGCCTACTCTTGGTAACAGGACACTGACTATTACTGTATCTGATGGAGCATTCACTACACAGACCACTCTTACCATCCGTGTCTTAACTGTGGACGATAACCCACTACAATTAAATGGAACTATGTTGATATTTCCTTTCTATGAAGGGAACACGACTATAGAACTGTATGGCTTCCTGTTGTACGATCCTGATGAGGGAGCTCAAGTATATAGTCTTAATATATCATTGAGTGATAGTCTGGGGGATGAGGAAATATCTGTCACTGCATTTGGTGATGTCATAACAAGCTCTGATACTATCAGTATCACTACTGTTGACAGTATATCAACTTATCAGGTAAGTAAAAGAAAAGATAGTAATTTAGAAATGGGAATGTTTATGTATTTTTTTTCTATAAAATAAACTTTCTTTCTTTCCTATAGGCTATTCTTGACTCATTGTCATATTCTTATACAACCATTAATGATTCTGAGCCATTGCCAGGCCCCAGGGAACTAACAATTACTGCTACTAATGGAGCCTTCCCTTCTTCATCTGTATCCACTATCATCAATGTAATACCTATCAACAATAATCCTCCAATGCTCAGTTTTGGAGGGAATACTGAAGCAGTTTTTACTGAGGCAGCTGGTTCTGCTACAGTCCTACCTGTTGGTGCCATCAATCAGCCAGTGATCACTGACTATGATAATAATGAGATATTCTTTATTCATGAAGCTACTGTTAGGCTGGTTGGAGCTCTTGATGGTACTAGTGAGAAGTTGAATTTGAGTATGTCCTTTTTGCCAAATGGTTCAAATGCAGCAGGTACGTATACATTTGTACATGTACTCATACAATAAAGCCTAATGTGAATATGTAACATTTAGCTGAGGTTAGCTTATTCTTTTCTTTTTTTTCTCATACAGTTACTCCACACAGTATTACAATCTCTGGTCCTGCTCCATTACTAATCTATCAACAGATCCTCTCTACCATTACCTACACTAACACAGCACCTGAGCCATCAATGGGTAACAGATCCATCCAGTACAGAGTAAATGATGGCATATTCAGTAGTGATATAATACAAAGCACAGTATCAGTCTCATTGATTAATGATAACCCACTGATACTCACTTGTGATGGACAGACTAACCAATTCACTGAGGGGTCCGGGGAAGCCATTTTTATTGGGCCCTCTGTCAGCGTTAGTGATCTTGACTCTGATCATGTGATTAGCGGAGCTGATGTGATGATTGTTAACGGGTTCAGTGGTGACTTTATTAGTCTACCTCAGAGTGCAGTGAGTGGATTGCATGTTACAGTAGGGGTTAATGATACTTCACTGAGGATAGAGGGAAATGGAACTGCAGCTGAATATCAGGTTTGAATTTTAAATAAATTTATAATAACATTATCTATTATCTTCTCTCTCTCTCCAGAGTTTTCTTCGTTTATTAATATTCTTTAATGGTGAAGAGGAGCCAAATTCTGCTATACGACAGATACGAGTCATTCTCCATCAGCCAGACCCATCAACAGCTGTCAGCTGCTCGATCATAATTAACATGATTTTGATCAATGATCACGTTCCGATAGTTGATCTCAACGGTCTTGAATCAAATGGAATCAACTACACAACTTCTGTTGTCTGGGAGTATCAAGCTGTGAATCAAGTCAAGATTGCTGATGCTGAATATACCAGTGTCACTGATTCTGATTCTAACAGCGTTATACTGAGCATGAATATCACTCTGGTTTTGTCTACTGAAGGTGATGCAATAGTTTCTGATGTAGGAGCTTGCAGTATTTCAACGCCTACTGGAACATGCTACCTGAAGTAATAAAAAAAAAAATAATAATAATAATTAATAATAATAATAATAATAATAATAAATGGTGATGAAATCATTTTTACCTTTTCTAGTATTTCTTCACCATCTTGTTCTTGCAGTACTCCTATTCCTTCAGATCTCATTATCTCCTTCACTCCAATTTCTTTCTATATCACACAATCTGGCTCTCTGCCCTCTCTCTTCTTCCAGAACCTCTTGAGGGATCACATTTACTTCAGACCTTCTTCTGACCGTGCCAATGGCTCCTCCGCTGTTGTCATGGTAACTGTAAGCGATGGTGATTTTGTGAGCAAACCAGCATACAGTTTTATTGACGTCACATTCAGAAATAGTAGACCCAGAGTACTGATTGATGGAGAGGTAGGGATGGAAATGAGAAGAGAAAATAGTTTACTATTATTATTATAATCTTTTACTTTTTAGTCGTCTGGTAGCGTATCCGTGATTGATGGTCAAACAGAGTTACAGGTGTCAACTAGTGTCGTCGTATCAGACGATTCTAACATGATATCTCAAATATCAATTCATCTCCTTAACCCTGTTCACACCGATAGTGAGATGATATCATTGTCACTAACTGGAATATCAGGAATAACTTTAGTATGTCATAATGTGATTGTTAATAATACAGTACATGTACATTTGCAATTTGCTATGAAGAACTTGTAATTATTGTTTGTTTTTTAATTTCCAGAATCCATCTAGTAATGCAACATACATTTTACTTGAGGGAACAAGCAGTTCGGTTAACTATAACAATGCATTGAGAACATTAACTTATTCTTATTCACGCATGAGCAGTTTACTTGAAAACCAACCAAATGTTTTTGAAAACAGGTAAGAGAGAATTAGAGAGAAAGAAACAGAGAGGGGAAGATAATCAAAGAAAAGAGAAAGAAGCTATGTATTATCGTCTTGTGTTTTATTTTACATAGATACATTGAAATAGTAGCTACTGATAATGACGAAGCTGTAAGCTTAGCAGGGACCCTTATTGTTACATTCAACAGAACCTGTACCATGTACTCAATGGGCAGTACTATCAAAGTACCATCGAAGCTATCATCAGACAGACTGACAGTATGTACTGCAATATCTGGTTTGACTTTGGAGTTTGATGGTGTAGCAAATCTATCTTCATTGGTCAATGTTCAGGTACTTATAATTGCATTATGATCATTGTTAGAAAATGTCCAATTTCTGAAAAATTCCCTGTACTATAGTATAGCCCATGCTTTTTTTCCAAAAAATGGCTCAAAAGCTACCCCCAATTTTTATTATGTATTCTGATACATATTGATGTCCTTATGCTATGTTGAAATTTTGAGCCAATTCCAACTTAAAATTTTAAAGTTAGACCATTATTAAAATTGGCCGGTTTAAAATGTTACCTGTCGTTTTTGTTTATAAATTGGATCAAAAAATCACCACCCCCTCAATCTTACTACAAAAACAATTAAGAATAATTTCTTTTTCTCTTTTCTTTATCTCTCTCTCTCTCTTTCTTTTTCTCCTCTCTCTTTCTTTTATTTTATTTCACAGTCTCTTTCATCTCTTGTTATTGAGAACCAGCCTGATCTCACATCATTGAAGGGGCTTGAGAACCTTGCATCAATCAATGAACTAGTCATTAATAATGCACAGAATCTGGTAACACTGGAGGATCTTGGAGCCAACCTACCACCAGACTACAGGACCAATGTACACAGCATTGGTATTCATAATGATCCTGCACTAGTTGATCTTGATGGACTTAGAATATTTGAGAATGTTACCAGTAAGTTCTATTATTATTAATTATAATGATATTATTATTATTATTATGATACTTTCTTAGATGTTATATCGATACAAAATTGCCCTAATTTACGAGACATGTCTGGTACTAATAACATTGTCTTTGCTGAGACCATTATATTGAATGGTATCAGTATGTCTACCATAACATCCTTCACTTCACTGTACCGTGCTACTAGTATATGGTTCTATAGAAACAATGTAAGAAAAAGGGGAAGAGAGGAAGAGATGAGGGGGGTGGGTGGTAGAAAGATAATTTAAGTTCTTTTTTTCTTTCTTTAGCTTCTGAGGAGTATCACTGGTTTCAATAGCTTACGTGATGCTGATATGATTAACATCATACAAAACCCACTTCTGACTAACATTGATGGTCTCAGTGGAGTAAGGAGGGTTAATGTAGTCAGATCATTCTTCAACCCCAACCTGTGTTACATTGGTACTAATGCATCTAATCCAGCTTACTGGCAGGTAATGATAATAAAATTACATATGCATTGATTTTTTGCTTCACACAATGTGATATAAATCATGAAAGATGCCCAGTTTTTTCCTGTCTATAACAATGTATAATAATCTTTTTAAATTTTTTGTCTCCTCTGTAGGAACTCGGTGCTGATACAATGGGTGATTTTGTCACTGGCCCTTGCCCATCACGTACCTGTTCCTCTTCCCCTTGTCTTAACAATGGTACTTGCACAGATACACCACAGCTAATGTGCTCATGTCCTGACAACTATTTTGGCTCCAACTGTCAGTATTTCAATGACTGTACAACAAATCCATGCATGAACAATGGTACCTGCACTCCTCATCCCAATCCAGTGACCTATAACATGCAGTTTATCTGTCAGTGTCCTCCTGCTTATACTGGGGATAGGTGTGAGACCTCTCTTTGAGTCTAACTTATTTTTTAATGGATAGTCACACTTGTTTTGATTTGGTTGTGTTTTTGGACACTCTCACTTACTTAGTTTTAAGATATTAGATTTTTTAGTGTTTATAAGGAACTTTTTATAAAGCTTTTGTATTATTTAGTAAAGGACTATATATTTTATCCTATTTTTTATTACATTTATGAAGCTTTTTCACATAAAAATTATTATCTTATTGAAATCTACTGCCTGCGATTGCTATACAGCTACATACATTATGCTCTTTTAACATAATAATAATAATAACAATAATAATAATAAAGTATCTGCTTATTCTAGTTTCCTACAAAAATGTTTGAGTTCTTAATTCTTGAAATGAAAGAGCGAAGTAGTCCAGAGTCCCTTTCATCATTTATCATCATAAACAATGTCACCGTATTCATTCCTCTTCACTGGTCTAGATACATTGGTTCCTACTATGAAAGTAGTGCAAACACTAATACCTTACCATACTAATAGCAAGAGTACTAATGTTATGTACTTTTGCTAATACTAGTATACCTTCACTTTTTCGTGTAGATTGTGGGCGTGTCTGCTGTCCCTCGTCTTCTCTGGTTCTTTGAGGGTATCTTCTCTGCATTTGTTTTGCTCTGTTCTCTTCTCTTATCTCATCAAAAGTTTTACCTTTCTTGTCATCACTGCACAAACAAACAAACAAACAAACAAATAATAATAATAATAATAATAACAGATTGTGTATACCTTTTCTTATCATTATAGAAGTCTCCCATTAAAGGCGGTTGCTTTGAGCTGCTGCTGACAGCAGGGAAAGCATCTGAAACAAATATAATAGAATTACCATAGCATATGCCTCTCTCACTCTCATCCTCTTTCTTCAACAATGAAGAGACTTGGCTCTCATCTTTATCGATTATAGTATCAGGATACCCCTTTAAGGCCCCTTTTCTCTCAAAATTATCTAAAAAAGTCACAAATTCACATTCATAAAGTAGCCATGGGCCAATATCTCACCTGTCCTATTCTCAAAATTCGGTGTCCTCCTAATATCGGGTTGTATCACATGATAATGAAGTCACATGACTTACCCTGCCTTGATGTCTCTCATCATGTTGGCAAGATTCGAGTTCTCAAGTGCCATTAGTTTATCTAAACATCTCTTCCTGTAGGAGGATACACCAAGCATGCCCATTAGGAAAAATACACCGGAATAATAGAAGACAGGCCACCGCATCACGTGTGCAGGAACTTTGCCTAATTATTAGGAGAGGAAAATCAGGAAATGAAAAATTGGAAAAGAATGACATAAGGTGATTGTATTAAAAGATATCAGGATTAGTATTAACCATTACCTTGCGACATGAGGTATCTTAATCCTAAAATACTACCCAAACCCACCGCTGCTCCTAATATACAAATATATTATTGTCATCATTATTAATTATTATTGTTATTACGTGCCTCTAATAAGGGAGTTCCTTCTACATTCCACTAAGACAGCTTTCTCTTCTTCATTTAACTATAACAAATACATATTCCATAGATAATAATAAGGCTATTGTACTTGAATTCGGATTTTCGGTTTGCCCTCAGCTTTGCTATAAGAATGCCTGTCAGACGCCATTTTTATTTTTGTAACCAGCCTCTCCTGAGTCTCCTCCTTTGGCAGGGACACGTGAGAACACGTGGGCTATCTACTCGAGTCACGTGATGTAATCTCAATTGAAGGGCGTGTCGCCTAATTCTAAAAGACTCGCCCATTTTCTTCTGAAGGAGAATGTTTGTGAAATGCTTTTAAAAACTACAGCCTAACAGAGACTGAGAGAAAGCAATGGCGGAGCCCTCCAGACCTCCTCCACCTAAAGCATACGTCCCTAGTCGAAAACCAGGCGGTCCTCCATCCCGCCCTTCAACAGGACCTGCTGGAGTACAAACAGGTTAGAGAGAGTCTCTCATCCATATTTATAGCCATTTTTATCCTCAGAGCTTCCAATCCCACCTCGTCCAGCACCAGAGGACATACCTCCAGTGAGTCCTACAGAATTGACGAAGACTAAAAGTGGGCGTGGGCCCCCGCCCCCTCCTGCACCTTATACAAAAAGACCTTCGGCCACCAAAGTATGTGGGGGTACACATTATCTCAAATGCAACGTGTTCCTTTGTATACGTATTTGTTAGCTTTGTGTAGGCGAAGGTTTTGATAGTTTGAATTGTTTGAATTTATTGGATTACTTCCGGTGATAATTCTAATATTGAAAAAAACTTTATCATGCATGTACATGTACATGCACCTTATAAAACATCTCTTTAACAAAAGCTGCTTTGTTGGTGTCCAAAATGTGTTTTATTTACAAGTTTCACTATTACATGTATTAACGTACATGTATTGTGTACATGTAGTTGTCTGATGGTGCCGAAGATGAAGCTGATAAAGGACAGGCTCTTCCCAAATCTCGTCCACCAGCTCCTCGTCCAGCAAAAGCACCAGCAAGTACGACTCATCTTAATTTGAGCATAATCATAATGACCTGATTCATCTCCCTTATTCTATTCTTGTCTTCTTTTCTTTGTACAGGTCGACCTAGCAAACCTCCTGCTTCGTCATCTAAAAAGTAACTAATAATTTGTTCTAGACTAATAATTTGTTCTAGACTAATAATCTGTTCTAATGATTCATGAAGTACATGTACACTGTACATGTACTTGTACAACATTTTTGATGCCTTAAGAATGTTAATTATCTTTAATTGCATCAAGAGCACATACATTGTGTCAATGTACTCTTTATTACTATTAAGTATTAATTACATGTATATATGCTCTCTCTCTCTCTCTCTTAGGATGGATATTACTGTTGTTTCTGCCCAGCCAATGACATCAGATGTCATTCCTCCACCTGCAAAAGCAGCCACGCCTACAGTAAGTGGTGTATAATTATTAGTTTTTCCCAATGCATTGTAGTCTCTTTCAATTTCTAATTGGCAATTTGACATACACCATTTGTAGTTCATTTGAGAATTGTAATAACTTAAGTCCCATTCAGTAACAAGAATTTTATATACCATGTACACGTATTGATGTGTCACCCAGAATTTAAATACTTCATGTTCTCAAACATTGGTACCAGATTTTACTTTTCCCTAGACCGACCCTCCCATGCCAACAGAGCCTCCTCCTGAGCCTCCCACTGAAGTAAAGATTCCGCCTCCTAAACCGAATCGGTCTCCGCCCGTTTCCAAGGCAATCCTTGATAAAGAATCGGAGCCACTCCCTAAAAGAGGTCCAGCTCCACCTAAACCAGTACGAGGGTCACCTCCTCTCCCTTTAAGAGGAGGGCAGGATGATCAAGGGTCTAGTAGTCCTAAGGATATAACTGAACGTCGTCCATCAAGAGGTAAAGTATTGTACATGTACATTACTACATGTATAGGTACAGGTACAATGTATTCTCATAGCTTTATTAAGGATTTTTTAAAAGTTAAAGTGATATGCTTATTGCTTAAAATTTACACAGCTAAAATAAAATTAGTGAGGGCCAAATCCACACAATTCTTATACTGTGTTTACACTAGTTTCTTTAACTGAGCCAGCCCTGTTTAAAGTGGGCCAGCACAGTTTCATTTGATAGTGTAAACAGTAACCAAACTGAGCTGAAGTGAGCTGGGCCAAACCAGGCCAGCATGATTAGTACAGCAGGGCCAGCTCAGCCTGGCTCAGCACAGTTTGGCCCACTTCTGTAGTGTAAACGTTGTATAAGAGTAATAAATTATTTTCTCCTTCTTACCTTTCCTTTACAGGTAGTCCCCATGTACGTAAGGCTCCTCCCCCTCCTGCCGGTCGTACACGCCCACCACCTCCTCAATCTAAAGCTCCTCCCGTTCCAAGCACCGAGGCTCCTTCAGAGTACACAGCACTCATCCCTACTCCAGCTAATAGTACAACACCTGAAGTAGAGTATATGATACCTCAAGCTCCTACTCCTGCCTCTGAGTATACTGAGCCAGTTTCTAGTAAAACACTCAGTAAATCCTCGGCTGATTCTATTGAGCCGGTTTCTGGTGCCAAGTCGGATAAGCGTTTAGTCCCAACTCATAAAGCTCCTCCTCCTCCTGTCTCTCGTCCGTCGGCCCTGCCCACATCTCGTTCGAGACCGCCTCCTACTTCTCGTCCTCTTCCTCCGCCCACTCAAGGAAAAGAAGAAACGAGGGAAGAAGTGGAGTCACCGACTCATCTTTACGCTGAAGTATCACCCTCAACCAGTCAAACCAGTTTAGGAGAGGCCATGCCTAGTTCTAAAGACACGCCTCCTCCAGTGCCGAGCTCACCGCGTCCGAGTGCTCAACCGAAACTGACCGATTCTAAGACCTCTCCGTCTCCACCCAAGAAATCACCTCCAACTAAGCCACCGAGTTCAAGACCGCGACCGCCTCCCCCTCAAGTCAAGAAAGAGGAGGTGACTGAAGATAAGGCCATGCCCACTGCCGCTCCTACAGCACGCCCGAGGCCACCGTTGCCAAGGACGATCAGTAAAGATGAAGGTGTCAAGGCCACACCTACTCCTCGCTCTAAACCGCTGCCTCCAGTGGCCACACCTCCTCAGGAAACTAATGAAACTCCGTCCACTTCTCGTTCGAGGCCTCCACCTCCAAAAGCTGCCCCTCCCATTCCAGAGAAAAGCAAGGAAGAAAATAAAACTCCGCCCACTTCTCGTCCGAGACCTCTGCCTCCAAAAACAAAATCGGATGATGATCATGATCAGGATGCAGAAAAGACTCCGCCCCCTTCTAGGCCACAACCACCCAAACCAGTACCAAGGCAGGATAGTGGCAGTGAGGTCAAAGCCCAGCCTCCAATGAAGCCAAAGCCACGCCCTAAGAAAATACCGAGTGTGAGTAGCGTTGAAGAGACCGAGACCACACCCACTAATGTAGAAACTGCTACACCCACTGAACCCATACAAGATGAAGTTAAGAAAGAGGCCACGCCCCCAGTAGTGGCAACACGCCCACCTCCTAAAAAACCTCCTGTAGTACCAAAACGAAGTATAAGTAAAACGGACGCTGGTAGTGAAGAGCCACTCCCATCAGACACACCTACTGTTAGGGAAACATCACCTCCACCGGCTAAACCCCGCCCACCTCCTCAAGCTAAACCACGTCCACCACCTCCTAAATCTAAGGATGAGGACAAGACCGAGGAGCCCCCTCCTCCTCGTTCCTTATCCAGTGCCACACCCTCTAATGCCCCACCTACCAGACCAACTAGTGGCCCCACTAAGGCTCCACCCCCTTCCAGACCTGGTCAGGGACCTAAACCAAAGCCAGCCAGACCCCCTGGAACAGCACCTCCTAAGTAAGACATATTGTATTGTGACAAAGTTCATGTACATGTACGTGTACATGTATGTAGCGCAATTGTTTAATTCCCAAATAGAAACCTAAACTGTTATTGTGTTAAGCCTTTGTGATATACAGCACTTCTGGCTGCAATAAGAATATTCTAAGCCCAGCTTAAGTTGTGATTTATTTATCTCTTCTCTCTCTCTCTCTCTTTATAGACCCACTCCTCCTGTTCCATCGACCAGAAGCAAGCCACCAAATAAGGTAAGTGACTCGTTGCTATACATGTACATGTACACTGCTACCTGATAGGATGGCCCTCCTGTCCCGACTGCTCGTAGAGGTACTGCTAGCAAAGAGGTCAGTTACATTTACGTTATTAAAGGATATCATAATGATATGATAATAGGATTCTGATGCTCCTCCTCCTCTACCTCCTCGCCCTGAACCAGGCCACCCACTATATAGATATGTGGTGAGTAGTTATTAATAGTTATTATTAGTTATTAATGGTTATTAATGGTTATTAATGGTTATTAATGGTTATTATTAGCTATTGTTATTGCCAGCAGACATTAGGCTAATGTAGTTTTTAACTCAAACTTTCTACATAACATAAGAACATGCAGAATACATGTATGTATTAGAAATTATAATTTAAAATTGGAGAATTTTCTCCTACCCATTTTTGGCAAAACACCCTGTACTATATAGCCCATGCTTTTTGCCCCAATTTTGAAGCAGATGCTACACTAATGATATTATACATTTCTTTCTCACTACAGTGTTCTAATCCTCACGGGATTGCAAAGACGAATAAAGAAGCACCAGAAGCTGATGAATTATCCTACTATGTATGAACTCCTCTCTCTCTCTTTCTCTCTCATATATCTTTATATCTACTTTCTCTATTTCTTTTCTTACATGCTTACAGGAAGGCGATGTTATAGAGCTGATAGAAAAGATTGATGATCATTGGTACTATGCCTGTAATGCTGATAACGACATGCAGGAAGGATTGATACTAGCAAAAGAGATGAAGATAATAAAGAGGCTACCAGGCCAAGATAAAGTGGTACGGTACTGTAAAGTATTATTGAGAATAATGTCCATGTAATTGAGTATATGTGTACATGTATGATTTTCTCTTATTTTTTTCTTTTTCTTTTTAAGATGGAGGATGGTCCCTGTGCAGTGGCTATGACAGCTTTCGAAGGAAGTAAGTGACGTACATGTACATGTACATGTGTATTATGAAACCATTTGTTGGGTTTTTTCTTCACAGGGTCTTCAGACGAACTCTCATTCAAGGAAGGTACTCTTATTATGCTCATTTCAAGAGTGGGCGGAGACGAGTGGCTGAGAGGGAGGACCCTAAAAGGAGAGGAAGGGATCTTCCCGAAATCTTTTGTTGAAGTTGTTGTAAGTAACATGTACATGTACATTTATAGAGCGATACGTTTTAATTAATATTATATTTAATAACTTTTAATTAACTGTAGGAGGACCTCCCACCCGATGCAATTGAAGAGCTTCAACCTGCATCTCCCGAATACGATATCCCAGAGTACGTTTTCTAATTATGAGTATTTGTGGAATTATTTCTTTCCCTAGCGGTCCTTATTGCATTGCAACCGAGACTTTTGTTGGAGAGAGTCCGGATGACCTCTCGTTTGATGTCGGAGACTTGATAGAAATAACGGAGAGGATTGACGATAGCTGGCTGAGGGGGATGACCAACGGGAGGAGTGGGATGTTCCCGCAAGTTTTTGTTGATGTGAAAGTTGACACGCCCGTTGGAATAGTAGGAGGAGGAGGAGGAGGAGAAGAAGAGAATAAAAATGAAAACGTTGTCAAAGCTTTGTTTGATTATGACGGAGAGGAAGGAGACCTTTCATTCAAAGTGAGAGAGAGAGAGAGAGAGGGAGGGATACAATTTAAACTTATTTTCAATCCTTAGGAAGGCGATATGATAACGCTACTATCGAAAGTCAGTGATGAGTGGATTTACGGTCAGCTGGACGGAAGAGAGGGGATGTTCCCGTCTGGTTTCATCAGCCACGTACCTGAGTCCCTGCCTATGAAGACGACAAAAGAAGAACCAAAAGTATTATGGTTTTAAAAAATATTAATTAAGTGTGATTCAATGTATAGATTGATGAAGCCACACCCACTCCAGAGCCGCCGAAAACCCCCACCGGAGAGTGTGAAGCGCTTTTTGATTACGTGTCCGATAATCTTGGAGACCTTTCCTTTAAAGCTGGGGAGAAGATAACACTCACTGAATGGATCAATGACGAGTGGTGCAATGGGAGTGTAGGAGATAGGACGGGTATGTTCCCACTGAGTTTTGTCAAAATTACAAAGGACCTACCCAAAGACTCTGGATCAGTTTCAAAAGGTACATGTACATGTACATGTACGATTTGTGATTTCATGTATCTTTAATAAGTATATGTACATGTACATGTATGTACGGTAGTTTGATGAAAATGATGATTGTAGAATGAATGTCTCTTCTTTTACTTTGTTTTTGTTTCAGCTGCTGCCCCCAAATCGCAAAAGAAGGTTAAATCAGAAGAGCTCTCAGATCTGATGCCTAAAGCTAAGGCAATACGTAACTTTGAGCCAGCTTCATCCCTTGAAATGAGAGTACAGGTATAGAAATGAGATAAATGTAGATCCTAATATAATTATAGTTTTGAAGGATTCAAGTGACTCTTTGTCTTTCTTTCTCTCTCTCTTTCCCTTCCTAGACTGGTGATATGATTATCTTATTATCTCATGAAGCAAAGAATATGTACATGGGAGAAAACGTAACTACGGGAGAATTTGGAAACTTTCCAGCTAATTGTGTCGAAGTCATTGTTCCTCTTCCTTAGACGTCATTTTGTTGAGCATGAGACTTGAGGTCACATGATCTCTCTGTTTGTAATAAAAATCGCTTTCATCCGCTACAAATTATTGACTTGCAGAAATATTAGAGCATTTATTATTATTATTATTATTATTATTATTATTATTATTATTATTATTATTATTAGACATATTATATTATTATCAAAATTAAAATTTTAATTCTATTTCTATCATATCCAATTTAAATTTTGGCGGAAATCTAAAACAAAATGGCGGAAGGAGAAAACATGGAGAATCAAGGCAGCCTTCTCGTTCATCGTTCCCTCAGTGTGGATACCTCCAGCCAGTCTTTATTCTGGAAGCCAGTGATGGTGTTTTATCATCCCTCCATGAAGAAACTAGCAAAGGATGTCGTTGATCTCGGCCGTAGGGAAGCCAAACTGCCCAAACATGTAATTTTAACCCTCCCTCTACCCATTTTTTCTTTTTTCTTTTATTTATAGAAGAATCAATATAGGTCTGTTGAATTATGCGATTTCATTCAATGGAGGAAGTTTCGTGATGGCTGGCCAGACATTTTTATTAACAACATTGACCAAGTTGTTGGGAGAGATGGTATGTACCACAAAAATAATTATGAATAATAATAATTATTATTATTATTTTCAGTTATATTTGTTGCAAGTTTTCACACGCCTGAAGTAATGTTTGAAGAGCTTTCACTGATTTATTCGTTTCCAAGGTACTACCTCATTAATTATTCATTGATGGGTGGAGCTCGTTAATTATGTAGGTATTTTGTGAGATCTTTTTGTCTTATTTTACCATTTTTCCCAACGGGCACAATGGAGAGGATCGATCATGAAGGACAAGTTGTTACGGCAAAGGTCTGTCATGCTAGCAGGGTTTCCCACAAAGCATACTAAGTGTCCTAATTTGGAACAACTTTTAAAATTCATGAAAAATCCAAACTTGATCGGAATCAGCTCAAACTTTCTGCACACCATAAGAACATGTATATGTATCAGAAAAATTTATAAAAATGGAGAATTCTCTCCCTTTCAATTTTGGTGAAATTTGACCAAATTCCCTGTACTATAGTACAGGGACTTTGGTCCAATTTTGGAGCAACTTTAAAAATTCATAAAAAATCCAAACTTGACTGGAATCAGCTCAAACTTTCTGCACACCATAAGAACATGTATATGTATCAGGAAAAATTATTAAAATGGAGAATTCTCCTCCTGTGATTTTTGGTGAAATACCCTGTACTGTAGTACAGGGACTTACAATTCACTGACAAGAAGCTGCATGAGTACTATGCCAAAATCCAATGGGAAACCCTGGCCATCAGTTGATCATTCCCTTTTTATGTAGACGACTAGACGTACATTTACATGTACATGTACGCATACATATACATGTACATGGTAATAGTTTTTCTTTTCTCCAGTAGAGTTTAGCTGTGATGCTATCAGCTATACCACTAGCTGCTAGAGGACCTGCTCAGATCATCATATTCGACATACACGCTCTTCAAGAACGTTTCTACTTCTCCTATAATATAATACCAAGGTAATACATTATGATTTTCTAAATTTCATGTACATTGTATCAAGAATAGATACATGTACTCTTGATTGTATATGGACACAATATGCATGTAAAGCATGTACCGTGTAGCGAGAAATTTGGAGGGAGTAAAATTTGGCGAATTGCTAAATTTTGGGTGATTAGAAGATTTTAATTTTGTGAGTTTTTGGCCACATGCCATTGAGCATGCGTATAATGGCTCAAAATGGCGGATTTTTTATTTTGCCGAATGGCTATCAAAACGCCAATTTGCCAAATTTAATTCACTCCAAAATTTCCCACTATACGATATAATATCATGATTCCTTTTTTGGAGCTAAATTTGAAGTTAAAATGCGAAAATTTACTTACAGGTTGCTATCAGCAATACCTTACCTCATCAAGGAGTTGAAGAAGCTCCCCGACAATGGTAACCTAGCGATAGCGTTCCCCGATGACGGAGCTCACAAACGATTTAGTTCCTTATTTCGTGACTGGCCGTTGATAATGTGCATAAAGACGAGACAAGGGGACGAGAGGCATGTAATAATCAAGGAAGGTGAGCATAGTATACTGGAGTATACTGAAGATTACTGATGTGCATTTAACAGGTGATCCTACTGGTAGACATGTTGTCATCATTGATGATCTTGTACAGACTGGGGGAACACTTATTGAGTGCTCTAAGGTATACAAATAATTTACTGAAATATACTGAAGTATACTAAAGGGAGAAGGCGTACATGTATTTGTACAATTCACAAATTTAACATTTACTATGTTTTACTAGAATATACTGTGTTTTACTAGAATATACTGTGTTTTACTGGAATATACTGTTCTTTTTCAGGTATTACAGTCTCAAGGAGCTACGGCCATTAGTCTCTTTGTGACTCATCCTGTCTTCCCCGAGAGGTCATGGGAGAAATTCACATCAAAAGATCCAGTCCCATTCTCAAACTTCTGGATCACAGACTCCATACCTCATGCTCTGGAGATTTCAGAACACAAGCCTTTTAAACTTTTATCCCTTGCTGAGGCTATAGTGGACTCTTTACTGACACTGGACCTACAGAAATAATAGCAAGCATACATGTATCAAAGGGGAAAATTTTCTATCATAATTTATAAACATTAATAAAGTTTCTGGTTTTGAAAGTTTTAAGAGCAAGAGAATATTACTTGTAATAAATGCCTCCTTGCATTCTAGTGGTAAAATGCTAGCTATATCTGTCTTTAATGCATAATTTCTAGAGTCAGTTAAAGGCTCATTTGAACTTGCACTGTTTTCAAAACGTAAATCTTCTTCAGACAAAAATCACACACAAACGAAAAAAACGAATAATATAATAATATTATGATAATAATTTTTCTAATAATTTCTTTTGCTGTTTTAAAAGTTCTTCAGTCGTTTCTTGCTGTGCTTCATTCTTTGCCTAGTAGAAATAAGAAAAATAAACATTAATTATTAATTAATCATTACTAGTAAGTGTTCTCTTAGTTCCTCTGTCATGCTGGTTTCAGATGATGATGCAAGCTCCCTTTTCTGAGTTGCAAGCAGATCCAAAGAATTCTGAGCCATATTAATCTAACAAAAGAGAAAAAGATTTAGAAGGCCATGTTGAACACCATTAATATTATTCTTAATAATTATTTTACTTTCTCCATCAATTCTTCTTCAGTATAACCTTCCAATAGCAACTCGCTTAAATTCTCATCCTCTTCTTTATCATGTGATCCAGTCTCATGTGACACACATGTAGCATCGTTAGTAAGAGATTCAAGGTCTTTATGCTCATCATCAGTTGAACTATTATCAGACTCAGGAGGTGTTACCTAGGCATCATTCATAATAAATTAACAAAGAACATGAATATAGGTGTCATTTACATCTTGACCGCCAGTATCAGTATCAATTGATTCAAGAATTGCTCCGTTACCATCTTGTTTAGTAACTAGTCCTACAAAAATGAATAATAATCATTAACTGACTTCAAATTTTTGAGTTATGGCCATTTTTAAAATCGACCAATTTCTGAAAAATTCCCTGTACTATAGCCCATGCTTTTTTCCAAAAAATGGCTCCGAAATCACCTCCAATTTTTATTACATTTTCTGATACATATTGATGTCCTTATGCTATGTAGAGAACGTTTGAGTTGACTCTGACTGGAAATTTTCAAGTTATAGCCACTTTTAAAATCAACCAATTTCTGTAAAATTCCCTGTACTATATAGCCCATGCTTTTTTCCAAAAAATGGCTCCGAAATCACCCTCAATTTTTATTACATTTTCTGAAATATAATGATGTCCTTATGCTATGTAGAAAGTTTGGGCCGATTCCAACTTAAATTTTTCGAGTTATGGCCATTTTTAAAATCGACCAATTTCTGAAAAATCCCCTGAACTATAGCCCATGCTTTTTCCCAAAATGGCAACATGTACATGATGCTTGCCACTATAGTAATAATAACGATACCTTCACTGACAGATCTATATAACATTCTTGCGTGACTGTAGCTTTCTTCTTTCTCTTCTAGTATGGTTCTCTCTCTAGCATATTCTTCTTTCTCTTCCTCTTCTCTTTCAAGCAGTGCCCATTCCTGATCGATGGAATATCTTACTGTTGCATTACTGGATTCATCAACACTTAATAACACATTCTCTTCGACTTCTTCTCCCCTGTAGTGACTATGGTAACACACACCATAACCATAGTAACCTTACCCTTCTTTGTGACATGGTACCATTTTCTTGCAGTAGTTGGTGCATTTTAAATGAGTGACAATTTCACACCTCTTACACTTCCAAGCCTGTTTCCATATCTGTAAATAAAACAAGCTATAATCTCTTTTCTACATGTATCTTCCTATTCGTTACCCTGTCGTGACAAATAAAACATTTCTTTTCACTGATTTTGAGATCCACTGGATCGAAAATATGCTTTGATGGGTGGTCGGAGCCTTCACCTGCTGTAAATGGCTTCGTAGGACTAAAAATACATGTAGATACATGTACACATTATTATTATTATTATTATTATTATTATTATTATCATTGTAACTTACAATTTTTTACTAGTCTCGATTTCGTTCTGTAAAGAAAAGCAATTAAAATTAATAAAAGTTGATAGCCCATACTTCCGAGTCTTTTCTCTTTTTTCTCTTCCTGTTGCTACTACTCGTTGAGTGGGCATGGTCTGTCTCTGTGGGCGTGTGCCTAAACTGAAGTGTGATATCTCCGACGTATTTCTTGCTTCCGATTATCTTATTCAGTTTTGCTGTAGCCGGTAGCTCTGTATGACCCGAGGTAACTTTAAGAGCAGCACGACTGCAAAAAACAATAATAATAACAACAACAACAACAATAACAACAACAATAACAACAAAAACAATACTAATACTAAAAAGGCAGATTCTCAATCCCAATATGGTGCATTGATTCACACCCATTTGGAAGTGTTATAAAATTATAGAAACAAATGGTGCCATGTGTCACGAATGTCAGAATAGATTCTGACATTTTGACACATGGAGGCACTTGATTGCTTCACAATTCGCATGAATTTGAAAGTGTAATAGAAGCAAATGGTGTCACGTGTTAAGAATAGAATCATTTTCAATTAAATTTTCACACGTGCCACGTAAGAATCATTTTCAATTAAATTTTCACACGTGCCACGTAAGAATCATTTTCAATTAAATTTTCACACGTGTCATGTAAGAATCATTTTCCATTAAATTTTAACACGTGTCAGGGAATTTGTTATACTAAGAAGTGAGAACCTACTGTAGCTACGGTACCACTCAGCTATAAGCTTACTTATCCTGTACACGGCACGGGTACAGCTTGTCTATGCATCCAAACTGCACTAGTGAAGATACACCTGTAATACTCCGTATTTAACATGTACATCATGTGCTTATCTCGTTTTATGGTGCACTAGTGTAGTTATTATGAACACAGATAATGCTGGAGATCACTACTAAACTACTAATCACTACTAAACGAAAACTTATAGCTGAGCAGTACTGTAGCTGCCTTAATACTAACTAATACCTTGTCATTATTTTAGATAACTTTGCTGGTACTAGCACGTATCTCTGCTGATGAGTCCCTGAATTAGTTAAGCTACACTCGATCGCTAAATCCGTCAGAGATATAGACACCTACATGTACATGTAGTTATTAAGGATGGTCATTAAAAGTGGGTTATGTCTTTGTCTTACATATCCAATCATTATATCTCCCTCTTCACCTTTGAGGTGAGACCAGACACAAACGTTGAGATAGCGATACTCGCTCGACGATACTTCAAAGTTGAATAATTCATCCCAGACAGGATTCTAATTAAGCAAATAAAAAGTAATATTAAAATGTCGGCGTACTTGTGAAACTGCCACTGGTTTTGTCTTGTACTGTCTAGGCAAGCGTACGTGAGGCCTGCCCTCGTTTGATCTTGTCCTTTCGCTACTTGATATTTCACTAGCTGGCTCATGAACTGGTTCATTAACTAGGCCAACATGATTATTAGTAATGGATTAACTTATAATTACTTTCTCCAGTTCCTTCAGCACTTGACGCTTGAGCTCGTCCTCCTCTAATTATTCTCCTGTTGACCACACCCCCTAGACTACTAATATCATCGCTTGTGCTCTGAATGTGTTCAAATTCTTCTAATCCTTATATTATAATAAGTAAAGAATCGCTTATAATACCATACTCTGTGTATACATGTACCTCTTTCTCCAACATTAGTGCCACTTTTATGTGATGACCTCTTTGATTTCCCCCTACTATGTACATATATGTACGCAATTGTAATAATGACATTACACAATGTACATAATACAGTGTACATATACATATATGTATGCAATAATGATGGGGATTTGATGCTTACCTTTTTGCAAAATGCTTCAATAAGTCAGTGGTTGGTCTTTGAACTGTAATCAATATCCTATAAGAACAACATGACATTTACTTATTACTGCAACAATTAACAACAATTAGCATAACAATTACTTATTACTGCAAAGAATGAAAACTCTCATACGTATTAGCAGTCACGGTTACTTTATTGCAGTTGCAAGAGTCTTTATTATCTTCTTTGCTTGTTCGACGGTGGTTATCTTCACGGTATCAATTTTAGTAAGTATGTCTCCTCTTTTAATACCAGCCTCAGATGCTGGCGATCCATCGTACACTTCCGATACTATAACAAAGCTACCTCTATCCTCTTCCAAATAAAACTATAAATAAGAAGAACAATAACTTATACTTTTTTATTTTTTTATTTACCAGTTTATATTTCATTCCTATTGTTTGGTAAGGATGCAACTTACAAACAAGAAAGTCGTGATACGGCCATACGTTCTTCCACAGGCCAACCAATGGCTCCTGTGGCAGAGCATCTATTAATAATAACAATAATAGTAATAATAATAATAATAGTACAATTATGATAACTGTATATAGTGCTTGCCTATAGATAAAGTACAGTAGACATCAATTGCAATATCGACTAATCTCAACCTGCTGCACTCCACAACTTTAACTTCTAAACCTCCTGATGTCAACATCTCATTGTGCAAGTATACCTACATGCATTATACATCATTCAAAGTAATGATATCTCAATAAATGATGTAATGTAATGGTAGTATTATGGTAGTATTAGTGCAATAATTTCTCTCCCCCTTTCTCTTACATCATTTAACTGGTCGTGATATTTGTATTTCCTGAAAAACGGTTTGAAACGAACTTTGTAATTAGGTAAAGTGTGAGTTCTCCTAATCCATCTCTTAAACTATAAAAATCAATTTCTCTCACGATTTGATATTAATTACTAATATTAATAGACCTGTGATTCTAAGAATGCAGAGAGGCGTGGTAGGCTCCTTCCTTCAAATCGACTTGTGACTATCACTTCCACTTGAGGCTCTTCTAAGAAAGCAAACGACCAGTGATTGAACGGGCTCCTGGACATTTGAAATCGGCCCCGCCCCTTTAGCTGACGGAGCTGAATCGACACGTAAGCCGAGCGACCAAACATCTAACAAAATAAATAAACATAAATAAATAAAATATAATAAATTTGATTACCATTACTGCGTCTATACCAATTTCAAATGATCCTGTATAGTCCACTGAACAATTAAATTCAATCAACTAAAATTAACATAATTTATACACTCATTAATAATGTTTGTTACCAATACAGATATACCTCTATCCTCTTATTTGGAAGTTCGCTATCTCTAATTACATCCACCAATTCAATATTACTGAATATCGGCAGGGACTCCCCCATGTTGTACTCACGGACCTTAAGTTCATCAAACATTTTCCCTTCGGTTTTTGTGAGGAGTAGCTCCTTAAACTCCTTCTTTATTTGCTTCATTATTAATCTATTAATCAACAATCATTAATTATTAGCGTTATTTTATATCATTACTATTGCCATTACTATTATTATTATTATTATCGTTTCCGTCTCCCTTTCTTACCGTCTTGCAGTCTCTGTGTCCCTAAGTTCTTGATAAAGGAAATCGGTTATTATATTAAACCAATCACACGACTCTAGGCTCTTATCAATGTCTTGCAAAACCTAGTGTGATATAGCAACCAGTGATCACGTGATCAACTTCAACTGACCTCTGGTGATTTGGTTCTTTTAAATGATGGGAATGGTTGTTTTGAGGGCGTGGTCACAGGCTGCCGTCTCAGCCAAAGCAAAAGGAGAAGTATCTCTAGAGAGAGGGTCAGTACTACTCCCCAAAAGAGAGGAATAACAAACTCTCCTCCAAACATGATTGACTCCTTCTTTAATAGGCGTGGCTTAAAAAGGAGTGGCTGCTAATTCTACTCCCACGCAGAAGGTGTGGCTGAATATTCTACTCCCACGCATGATTAGGTGTGGCTTATAGGGCTATCATGGAAAGTTGTAGAAGAAGAAAGCAAGCTCTCAAAGAAAAGGTTCATTATTTTATAATTTATCATTATTTTATTGGAGGTATAGTACTTAAAGAAAGCACAGGATCTCATATCAAAGAAGAAATATGAAAAGTACAAGTAAGTTGGTCCATAAAATTAAAAAATTAATTATTTTTGTTGTTATTAATAGGGTGACTGATGTCTCCTGGAGTGACCCACTGATCACCAGTACACCTTTGATTACAAGAACACGGTCCACTTTACCTTCCTCTCTTCGCCTCTCTCCTCATCGGGACATTACTGAACTTGAGCGAATGATAGAGGATCAAAACAAGGCCATGAAAGAGCTTAAGAGATTACTATTAGCGTCAGTGGGCGGTGAAATGGGCACAGAGATAGAGACGCTAATACGGGATAAGGTGACTTTAGAAAGCAAGTTAAATCACTCAATAACAGAGCTAATGGAGATGAACGAGGAAATCGAGGGACTTACGATCGAATGTGATGTATGGAAATGTAAGGTACTTGCTAGTAGGTTACTCATTGACGAATTGAGAGAATGGAAGGGGAATCATTATCACCTATCAGTCAATACATTACAGACATTGCTTGATGAAAGGGATCAGCTAATGAACCATATCAAAGCGATACACCAACTTGTCAATAATATTAGTAGAAAATTAATGAGTACTAGCTCGACAGCTAATAGCACTGCTAGTGGGATAAAAATAGCAACAGTGACTCCTGTACAGTTACAGCCTATTCATCAAGGTATTGTTTACTTTATTGTTTGTTGTTTCTGTTTATTGTATTGTTTGTTGTTGTTGTTTATTTTGTTTGTTGTTGTTGTTTATTTTATTGTTTGTTGTTAGGGTGCAACGTATTAGAATTGGCTAAAAACACTAGCGTTGCAGTTCAAATGATTTCCGATAAAATAAGTGCAAGGCACGAAGCCACGCCCATGCCCTCGTTGCTATCTCTTAATACGTCACTCACTGAAGGGGAAAAATTAGCTCATAAAGTAAAAACAATAATTAAGTAGAACATGATAATTACGATAATTATTAATAGCTATTGTATCCGGTGCCAAAGGAGACAACGCCCACTAGTAGAGGCCTGCCACACCTCTCATTCAGTGAAAAGACGCTAATGGAACAACGGAAGCATCAACAAGCACGGACGCTACCATGGACTGATGATCGCCATGATGGCAATAATGACATTGCTAATAACAATTCTTATTATTTTTGTAATAAGTGTAATGGAAGGGCAATCATGATTATTTAAACAAAAGGTGAATACCCATGTATACAGTAGTATCTTTTAAAGTGTCTATGTGTGAATACATAGTACATGTATCTTTTAAAGTGTCTGAGTGTGAAGATATAGTATCTTTTAAAGTGTCTATGAGTTTATGACAGTGCAACTAAAGTACATTGCACTTTCTGTTACGACGAGTGGTGTTCCTCTCATCTTGAGTGTGATCAACCCACGCCTCAATCAATCCAAGCCTCTGATTCACAGTACTTGTTGCGCTGGCAGGAATGGGTGTGGATTCTGTGATAGAGGGCGTGATAGACATGGATCGGTGGGAAACAGAAATGGATCCGTGACCTAAAAGGACAACAACACACGAAATATTTATCTATTATTATTTATAATTTAGACTCAGCATGGTTTATGTGCTTACGATCTATACCAGGGCTTTTTATTCTTTCTTCCCAACCATTAAGGTTGAACTGAGCTCCATCTGCCATTGGTAAGAACTCGGGACTAAATTTTGCTAGCACCTACATGTACATATAGAATATTGTACAGTAGTTGGCTCTGCCATGCTAATATAGGGTAGTTGTTACCTTGTATAGGGGAAGACAGACACCTTTTATGAATCCAGCCTGCATCTGTGGCAGCTCATCAATCTTCCTCCTGTCCATTATAGCCTAATAATAATAATTAGAAATTCATTTTAAAAATCCAAATTTGATTGGAATCAGCTCAAACTTTCTACGCCCACTAAATACATGCACAGTGTATATGTATCAGGAAAAAATTATGAAAATGGAGAATTGCTCTATTTTTCATCTTTGACAAAATTTGGCCAGAGTTGGTACATGTACAGGGACTTTGGCCAAAATTTTGGAGCAATAATAATTATTAATTGCTATTACCACTGGTGTCATGTTCAAGTTTTCCCTCTCCATGTCCCCTTGCTGGAAAAACTCTTTCATCACTAAATCAGCAACCTAGCAATTATTATTAAACAATAATAATAATAATTAACTCAATTAATGTACCCTTCTTTGAATTCGCCATGGCTTAGAAACAGCTGCAACGTCACAAGCCGTCATTAGCATTCCTCTATTGATTGACCAATGACTATTAGTAATACTGTAATTAGTACATTTTAATACCTCATAAGGTCCCTGTGGATAACATCAGAACTGTCAAACTCACCAGAGTTGATCATGTCAAAAAACTTGCTTCTATTTCTGTATAAACATGCACATTTGATGACAAATTTAAATACAAAAATTTCTTTCATTTTTACTTGAAATAGAGTGATAGATCAGTGGAAAGGATTGCATCTTCAATGACTCGAATTATCTTTTCGTAAGTTTCTGAGGAGACATTCTGGAGCAGTTTGTTACTGTCGCAGTTGAGTATCATGATGCAATGATTGAAGTGATGGTGCTCCATAGTACTAGTAGTGTATAACTGAGCCAATGGACTCTCTATCCTATTATTAATAATAAAAGTACATGTTACATACATAAAATAGGCTAAGAGAAAGAGTGAGAATTGGAGAGCTTGCTTTGATTGGAAAGCATTGTTGGTTCCCCTGTGGTCTAGATCATGTGAAAAGCATGCAATAAGCAACGAAAGCTTCTCAATATCTGTGAACTGGCAACCAATCCTTCCTGACTGTTATATGCATGTACATAATATAGTCAATAGCATGAGGAAAATGTGTATATGCACTTACCATTATTGTGAACATTGCTTGTGCTACATTAAAAGCATGCCTCCAGTTGTGATACAGAACTGGCCTATAGTTCTTCCTCACGGTCAAAACCCAACGAAATAATGACTACAATTGAAAATAAAGTTAACACAACAATATTATCAATGGAATAACAATTAATGTTTATTTTTACCTTATCATCAATGTGGAATCTGTGAGTAAAGCCCATTTCTTTGAACATCAACACAGATGCAAGGACCGTCTCATCGTCTGTAAATTTTAAGTCATCAAATGTGAAGGAGACTAACTCAGCATCTTTGATATTTTGTATACTCATAGACTAGTATTAGCAATACATGCATGATGGTTACTTTATAATGCTAATAGATGCTTACCATTAAACGCTCCGTTTCGTCCAGTGAAGCAGCAGCATGGTATGATAGCACCTGCACAATAATAGTAACAATTATCAATGACAAGTATTATTAATCTTAGTTTTTTGGCCAAAATTTGTACTCAGAATTGGCTCAAACTTTCTAAATACAATATACATGTACATACATGTGTACATGTATGTATAGGACAAGGGTATATGAATCAGTTAAAATAGAAAGAAATTCCCTTTATAGTCATTATAAGAACAACTTGAGCTTACCTCTAGGGCAACAGTCTGCTTTGCATTTGCTCGTTTGATTTTCTCATAGTTGAGCACATTGTGTATCGCCAGTCCGCAATACATTGAGAAGACTTGGAAGGACTCTTGCTCCATGTCGTTAAATGGCAGACCGTTCAACTTGTTATCCAGCTTCACAATGGCTACAAGGAATGATACTACTTCAGGATCTACTGCATGGTAACTCTTACCCATCAGGTCCCCCTTGTCATTAAATACTGGCATACACAGCATATTGGAGTTTGATGAAATGGAGAGGGTAGTCTTGGACTGCTGGGCGCCATCGTCATTTGTTATTATTTGCTAATCAACAAAAATAATGTATTACACTTGTTAGAATGGTCGGGTAACATACTTCACAAGTTTGGGCAACTTTAATGATAACATCATAGCCATCGATATGCTCAGGATCAATAGTGCTTTTTATAATAAACAATGTAAAAGCAAGAGAGAAAGAGAAAGAGGGAGAAGGAGAGAGGAAGATAAAATCGAGATGGTTAGATTTTATATTACGTCAATGTTTCCGTTTCCTTCCCGTTAAACTGGATTGCTATTTTGAATGTAACATCATTTTCAGTCTGCAATAATGAGTATAATAGTAACTATTACTATGTTGCATACTTTCTTGTCCACAACAACGACAATGCACTTTTCACACGGAATGAGCTTCAGTGCTTCGGACATAATGCACTCTATCATTTCCTCCATTGACGTAGTGTCCTCAAAAAGTTTCTTTGTTAGCTCTAGCAGCATCTTTCAAAAGAAAATCTAATTTCGTTTCATTTTAAATTGCTCACTTGAAGCCTTCGTGAGTGGGTAAAGGACAACTCAAACAAGTGTGAATTCGTCAAACCGATAGCACAAAATGTCATGTATGTATTGAAAACCTAATAAAAACAGTCAGTAACGACGAGGTGCAGATTCGTACATTAACAGCGAGGTGCACATTCGTACATTAAGTGACTAATAGTGTACATTAGTACATATGTACATGTACGCATCAGCTTATTTGGCATTCTTATCATTCTTAAATATGTTACTAAAAAAACGCAGTCTCTTTTAGCTCTCTTCCTGCAGCTCTCCCGCAAGCCCCCCACTCTCTCTAGTAAAAGTACCTCTACATCTTCTTCAGTGAATTCTCCATCGTTATGCTTGTTCATGACTTGAGCAACACCAATCACCTATGCAAGAAACATCAATAGTATTAAAATGTAATTGCATAAGCTCACTTCTCCTGATGAGGTTTTTATTGGCATGCAGAGAAGTGCTTTTGTCCTGTAACCTGTCAGCTTATCAATTTCTTTGTTGAAGTAGGGGCTCTGTAAAACAATAATGAAAGTAAAAATACTAATAACAAAAGCAACTTTTAAGAATTACATCGTAAGCATCCTTGAGATTAATGAGCTCTCCAGTCTTGGCAACCTGTCCAACGATCCCAACGCCAAACGGGATCTTTATTGCCTCAGAATCATCGTGGAGCACAGACTCAAGTTGTGAATGTGCAGTAACATCAAACAATCGGGAAATGAGTATAGGATTCTCCTTGCTTCCCTCAACAAAGAACAGAGATGATCGATCTCCATCAATGAGCAACAGGACGTTCACTAATATCTTGTGACTCAGGCTGTACACGTCAAATTCGGGAGATATGACATCTTTCAATAGCTCCATGAACAAGTCCTGTTTGTTGAGCTTTCTAAGCTGGTCCTTTGACTTCTTGGGGATCATAATAGGGCCACTAGTAAACCTTTTCATATTAACTCCAGAGCTAGTGATGCCCTCGCAGTCTCCTGCAAAAGGGAGAAGAGGCCCCGGAGCTCCTGCTATGCTAAGCCTGTGAAGAGTGAGGCGGCGGGATGCAACAGTGTGGTGAGTCTGCTGCTCCACCATTTCTTTCCAGAATACTGGCCGCTTCATTAAGAAGTTGGCGACTATCTCTTTGCCTATTTCTTCGTTGCTATCGAGCCATTCGGAGACGCTCTTCCTATTCAGTTTAGACATCGCTGAAAGACTAGCTAGACTTCTGGAAACTGAGGAGAGAAAACCAACGCTTTTATTGACAGCCCTCCAACGTTGTGAAGCGTGGTAGACGTAAACGGAGGTACACGGAGGGTGTGCGAGAGTATTTTCTAACTTGACCACACCCTAAATGAATAAAATTTTAACCTTCAACATGGCGGCTAAAGATGAGGTGTTATCTAGCACTGTTGAAAAACAGTTTCAGAGACTAATGTCCAATAAAGAGAGGGATATAAAATCGAAAGAATGCTCGTGGATATTCGATGGGAAGTGGATAAGAGCTGGACACATTCATTACAGCTTAAAAGGAGAGACTAGAGTCTGGGAAACTGTGGAGCGAACCACTAGAAAAGGAACAGCCGATGCCGTTGATATTATTGGTAATAATCCATCATCATTATTATTATCATCATCTTTATTGTTGCAGCAACTCAAAAAGATAAGGATAGGATATTGCTAGTTGCCGTCTATCGTCCGCCAATCAATAAGTGGGTGTGGCTTTATCCCTGCTACGTGCAATCATAATGACATCATACTCATATAACAGGATATGTGTTGAGTTTCCATCTGGTCTTATCGATAAGAACGAGGAACCGTCAGAGGCCGGAGAGAGAGAGTTAAGAGAAGAAACGGGACACGAGGGAAAGGTTGAGGTATAATAATAAATAATATTCGGTATTATTCTATTTAATGCACACCGACCACAGAATATTAGCGTACCTGTGTATTGCGATCCATGGAAAAGCACCGAAAACACAATCTTAGTTCAAAGTATAATGATAATAATAATTATTATTATATTATATTATTATTTTTATTTTTAGTGTCAATTACTGATGACGCTGGCAAACAGTCGTTAGATGATGATGAATATATTGAAGTTAGCAATTAATTATATTAATAGATAATAATAGTAATCGTTGCTGTAGGCATTTTACTTATCACTTCAAAACTTGTTAAAGTCATTACAGAGTTTAAAAGAGAAATTTGACATTGAAATTGAGAGTAAATTATATTTATTTGCTTTAGGACTTGAGAATGGTAAAACACTCTTAAAATAATAATAATAATAATAATAAATGATACTTTTTCACATAGCGCATGTATTTTAATTGTCAAACATTTCACTTGTTTATTTGATTGATTAATATTTTTTTTCCGGCGTTAATTTTTTTGCTGGTGACGACGGATTACTTGGAATAGAATCACCAGAATCAGTACTGAAAAAAATTAAAATATAAATAAATATTGGTACTATAAACTATAATAATTATAATCAGGGTTATCAGTAGCATGCCTTTTAACTTACTTAGCATGCTTTGTGGGAAACGCTGAATACTATATTGATAAAACTACCTTAAGCCTACTATTATTTGCATCTACTAATTTTAGCGAAATCAGCAAAAGTCATGTTTAGCGTTACTAATTTTAGCGTTTTTAACCAAATTAACTATAAATAATAACCATTATAATGAATAATAATTATTTTGGCGTCTATTTAATTTAGCGATTTAAAGCTCTCTCGCTAATATAGCTAAATTTAGTAGATGCTAAAAATAGTAGGCTTAAGGTAAAATAGCACATACCTTTCTAACAGACCCAGAGGCTGATATCTAGCAGGTGGAAGAGATCTGCTTTTATCAAGAAATTTATGAAGAGGTTTGTAAGCCTTTGGTGGTTGAGAAACTGATGCACTTTTCATGCGTACATAACCTTCGCCTTCATCTTCTGAATCTGTCAATGGTAATCCATCATCATGATCATTATCTGATGATTGATGAGCACTGGGGGACAATGGCGGTTTGGGGGATAGTAACGGGACACTGGGGGACACTGGTGGATCACTGGTGGACACTGGTAGGACACCGGGGGACTTTGGTTGGACACTGGGGGACGTTGGTTGGACACTGGGGGACGTTGGTGGATCACTGGTGGATGCTGGTAGGACACCGGGGGACTTTGGTTGGACACTGGGGGACATTGGTTGGAAACCGGGTGACACTGGTGCGACAATGGGACTGTGGTTGACAAATGAATGGGTCCTACTGGGGACTGGTGTGTCATCAGATAGGTGAGATGGTACGTCACTAGGAGTTATGCATATGAAATCAGCTAATTCTGGATCATGTTTTGGACTAAGCACTATCGACTCATAAACATCAGATGAAAGCTCGTTGGGCGTGGCTTCATTATTAACTGAAGGAGTGGGCGGCAACAGACGATGTGACTCGTTAAATGAAGTTGCCCTCGATACATTCGTGTACAAGGCTTCGTTATAATTGGCCATATAAGGACGCGACTGTCGCTGTGCTTGACATTCTAATTTAATGCAGCCAGAGGCATCAGGCCCGTCCATTTTCAGAACACATAATCCATTAACAGGGTCAGTATCGTGCAATAGAATACCATCTTCGCTTATCTTTGGGATCGGCTTGTACACACCTTGCCCGCAAGAGAGGACAGAGCAAACTTCAGGTATTACAACATTTTGAGCTGGTAGTGATGGATTACTTGGAACCGATCCACCATAGGTACCGCTGATTGGAGAGAAAGGCACAGTCCCACAGTCACTGTCAGTTGTAACAGACTCATCGTCGTAAAACTTGCTGTGGACATCAGGGTTCCAATACGAAGGCTGCAGCAGCACGAGCTGCCTGATGTTCTCTTTGTGTGGTTTGAAGTAAGTGAGAAGTAGTGGCGTCAGAGAATATGCAGAGAATGTTAAAATGTGTCCAGTGTTAAGTCCAACCCATACAGTATCAAGTACTACCTGAATACAGGTAATCCACACTTCAGCTCTATCTTTCCCGATAACTTGAGAGCAGTTTACACCGTATATAGCCTTCCCTTTGACACAATTAAAGACAACAAGCTCTTGTAGTCTCCTAAAGCAGACCCATAAATACTCATTGTTGTTCATACGATCTAATGCAACGACAGCTGACTTCACTCCAGTTTCCGATATGAGTAGAAACTCTTGTAGCACGTGAAGTGTGTTTGGATGGACTCGATAAAACGAATTTTTCGTGCAGCAAATTATGCAGTCATCTAAAACTTGAAGAGACTTGATCGGCTTCTGGTAAGAAATGACACGAGTTCTATACGCCCCATGCAACGGGGAAGGCTGTGACAAGTTAAATACTTGGATCTCTCCGTCCTCCTTTCCAAGATACACGCAATCAGGACTGACAGCCATCACAAGGACGTGTGCATCGAATGTCAGCTCTTTGATGAATTCTAGACTACTAGCAGAATAGACTCTTACAAAATTATGCTGGAAACTGACCCAGAGATACTCCCTAGTGCAGGCCATGCAGACGATGCATTGTGCAGGGAGAGACGTATTATTCAATGTTTTGAAACCAGGAATGGAGAGATGGGTCAGGACTGTGCTGTCCTTCATGCTTAAGACGCTACTGCAGATGTATAGATCACAAGAGAATGTCCCATTTGATTCTCTGTTGTATCTCACAGCAGATGCATTGTATTCGTGAGTCTCGTTGATGCAGTAACCTTCCCTTGTAAGGACCGGCATTGGTTTAGTGAACTGGTGGAGTATTTCTATGAAATAGGGTCGCTTGTGTGGATCGTTGTTCCAGCATTTGTCCAGTAATGGAGTGAAGTACGGGCAAAGTCCATTTAACGGTTTCAGATTAGGCCGATCAGCGTTACCCGTTGCCGTCTGAAATCTCACTCCCTTGCGACACTTTAGCTTCTTTCTTGTTAGTATCTCATACGATGTGAAAGCAAATGAAAATACGTCTGCCCTCTGATCATACTCGTATAAATAATTACTCATCTCCGGAGCAGGGAAGCGGCCATGCTCTCCAACAGCCAGACCTTGTGACATCTCTAGACATGACCGAGAGAATCCGCCTAGCTTAATGTTAACTTGCTCGTCCAGTGACAGTGAATACACTATGATATTCTCAAGGCAGACGTTGCGATGGATTATCTTCAACGAGTGAAGGGTCTTCAATGCTGAGGCTAACTGATACACTATCCTCATTCTTAGGAATGGAGAGACGCTAATCGTGTGCTCTAAGATAACGTCCTCCATAGAACAGAACATGGCAAAGCTAAAGACCAATGAAAAAGGATCGGTAGTCGCCAGTAATGGGTCGATAATGTATGGGCACTGATCTGTCTGTGTGGCATATTGCAGTGTTGTTATCTCATGCCAGAATGAGAGAAAAGGATTATTAGCGCTCCTGTCGTTTGGAGGTGGGTATGGTTTCACTGCTATCGGAACGCTACCATATTCACCTTTAAAAACGGTTTCCAGTGGAGGCCTTGTTAGACATGACGACATGTCTTTGATGTTAACATTGAGTTTGATCATAGAGATCATGACAAAGTCCTCATCACAGATATCAGGTATTATCGCAACAGGAGATAACTCGTGATCTTTCGGACACGAAAGAGTCCTTGCATTGGTCAGGGAATTAAAACAATCGTTGATAGGAAATAAAGATAGGGACTCGTCATTCGAATAACAGACACTGCAGATCCCGTTGATAGAAACTGTATCCCACAGCTGAGGATACCAGTTCATTATTAGTGTATTTATTGTAAATGATAAGAGATTCATAGCTCGTATGCCAAGCGGGGTATTGGCTACACTAATGATTAGTGAGAAATTATTAATTGATTCAATGCTGTAGACCAGTGAAGTCGCATTTATCCAAACAATAATACCACTCGCCCAGTAGTTCCAATTCACTGCATTATTATGAAAAGATTCGAGTAGCTGCTCACCCATCTTGTCTTCAGTTAGTCTATTAATCATTCCGTTCATATTTATTAATAAGTGAGACAGTAAACGAGGCCATAGAGACATTGGGAGCGACTCAAACTTGTACAGACGTTGAATCTGATACTGAGATGATAAATCGGAAGCGATCGGGTCGTTATTAGCAGACTGTAACATGCTCTTGATTAATATGTTATGACTCGTTACAGGTATAGCCAATGATAATAGGCTAGCCACAGTATAAACAGCATAAGGTATATCCGTAGAAAAATACGGGTGGAGGAGATCACAAAGATTTCGTACCGGATAAAGACCATTGGCAATCCTTAAATTTTGATGATTTCTCAATAAACCGGACATAGCCCTGACAAACCACTGCCTATTCAAGACATAGCAATCCCTTTCGTTGCTATTATTAGCAGGCAGCAGTAGTATTGATGATATTGATTGGAGGAACGACGTAACGAGCGATAGCTCCTTGTGGCCGGCTAAATCATGATGAGGACTGGAGCGCACTAGCTCCCACATGTCCCATGAGCTGACTATAGGAGCTTTGTTATCCTCTATTAATCTTGTAGCCTCACTCTTGGTATACTCGGACAAAACGCTATAGCTGTTTGGCACTATTGCTGTAGTCCGTCGAAACGAGCCTTTTCGATCAATCAATTCAATCAGGCTGTGAATGCTGTTACTCCGACCTATCAGAGACTCTTGGTCAGTTGATATCGTGGCTATGGTCACTCTCTCTCTGTACTGCTTCCAATTTGAGTGCTTGATTTGATGCTCGAGCATTTTAACGTGATCATCATTAATGAAAGGGTCAGTGGAACAGGCGGCGATGATCACCGTAGGAGAAGAAGAGTAAAGAAATAAATGAGAGAGAACAGAGTAGAGGCTGCTTGGGTTTCCTATGTCATACAAGATAACGTAAATACTGGACGGGAGGGACATGAATTGTTGAAATATTTGAAATTGAGCGTCATCATCAAACTGAAGGCAGGAGTAATGCTTTCGTTTTGACTGCCGATCGATTGCATTATAAACAGCTTCAACAATATGTGGAGAAGTGTTGCTAGCAGACACCACCATAACGTCATAGTGAGTGATGGTCTGTATGGTACGAGCTCGTGATTTTAAGAATTCCAAGGGCGAGCTCTTGTTTGCCGTTGGTATGTTTTTAATGTAAGGGAGACGGTGCATCCCAATAAATGTGAGGTGCCTGAGGTTGCCTAGTTCGTACGGGATTATCTCAATACCAATGTTAGAGCTGATGTTTAGCGTCGTCAAATGGGCCATGACTGTGAGGCAATCAGGAACGCTGCTAAACAGGTTTGACGAGATATCCAGCGAGCGAAGGTGAGAGTGTTTGAAATAAGAAGGTAGCTGAGTGAGATTGTTGTTAGAGAGATTGAGGGACTGGAGTGAATTGGCAACGTTGGAATGAATGCTCGAGGGCAATGCTGATATCAAGTTAAAAGACAGGTCAATATCTTTGATCCTCGGTAGCGAAAAGAGCTCATGTGGTATGTCAGTGATACGATTGTGATGCATCTGGACTTTTTGTAAATTATTAAAACGTAGTATCTGCTCCGGAATGCATTTTAAAAGGTTAGAAGAGAGTCCGACGTAGGTAAAGGAATTGACCCCGTGACCTTGGAGCCAATGAGGGTCTATATATGATAGCTCTAAGTCATGCCAGTCCACGATCCCACTGCTCGGATGATGAGACACGTGCTGCAATATCCGACCTGCCATGGATAACTTGCCACTTGTCATGGCAACGTTAATAGCAGTGGATATGTTGATTTTACCATTTTGCAGCAGAGGCGCTAGTATGATACGGAAAATTATTAATTCGCTGTATTTGTCGTAATTCTCGACGGCCTCATCGTTACGAGCTAATAAAATATCAATGACATCTTCTTCTTCGTCGAGAATTGCCTGACATATCTTTAAAAAAGCCGTTATGTGGTTGTTCTGACGAGATGAATCGATGCATTCTTTGTAGTTATTGGCTCCAAATTTGATGAGGAGGGACACGACGTGCCTGTTTCCGAATTGAGTGGATTTGAGTAACGTGCTGTTTAGCATTGTCTGACCCCATTTAAACAGGTCGTCTGGTAACTGTTGATGAAATGACGACACTTTTATTAAAAGCTGCAAAGAAATAAAAGGATAACAATAATGAGAAAAAGCATAAACAGAGAGTCGAGAGTAAAATATGCAACAACAACAACAAAAACATGATATGAAAAACAATAAGAGGAAGAATGACAGAGAGAGAGGAAGAAGAAGTAAATGTTTATACTCACTTTTTCCAATAGAGAAGTATTCTCAGACTCGGCCGCTTTTGCCATTTCTATTAAATAACAATAACGACAATAATAATAATAATAACAATAATAATAATAATAATAATAATAATCATAATAATATAATTAAATCTAATATCTAAAGAGAGTCCAATGGCCCAATAGAAGCTTGCTGCAAATTTGGGAATTTTTAAAAAGTCAAATTCAGTATACATGCACTTAAGTAAATGATTGGTTATAACAACACATCTGTATAAACATTGATTAAAAGCTATTCATGTCATCAGAGCTTAAGTTCTTGAAAATCCATTATCTTGCA
>NW_003546316.1:108688-126676 GCF_000090795.2 Amphimedon queenslandica | reverse complement strand
GTGTCTCGTACCGATCCACTCTCAAGACTAAACAAATCTCATGATTCTTTTGAGACTATTAAGCAGCGAATTGATTTCAGCGAGGATGGCGGAGTCACAACCACTGAACACAAAGGCAGCTGCACCCACTGAAGAAGCACCCACTGAAGAAATAATTGACGATGATGATACTAATCAAGAGATTAATAATTCGGTAAGCATATTTAGCCTATGTCTTCTAAAATTTATTTCTAGATCTAACGATAATAATAATAGTACAATAATAATAATTGTGTTAATTAGTTAATATGTATAGGTATCTGTCAGCGCTTTATTGTCTAGACTGGATACTGTCAGGGTACTTAATTAATTGATTAATTAATTAATGGTAATGAATATTAATAGGGCTACATAGAAGATGCTGAAGAGCTTTATGAGCAATTACAGGATCAGTCTGACAATGAGGAGCAAATGGAGAGGGTATCTGAGTTAATAAGACAGCTAAAAACACAAGAATTGAATTATCTGCAAGTTTTATTAAAAGTCATGGTAAGCCGCTATTATTATTTTTAACGAATATTGATTTTTAATTCTTTCCTTATTAGGAAGATAATGATGAAGATGATGACGATGTTGATGAAGAGATCTCTAAAGAAAATGAAAGTCTGAGTTTGCGTGATGAAATAAATAAAGTAAGTATTAACACGCATTACAATGTAAATGTTACTACATATACACTAGTACAGGGTTTCCCACAATCCCACAAAGGATGCTAAGTGGCCTACTAGAACACGTTTCATAAGCTGATAAGCTTTTAATAGCATAATCCTTTTTAGTAACTTTGAAAATTCATAAAAAATCCAATTTTGATCGGAATCAACTCAAACTTGCTACACAACATAAGTACATGTATATGCATCAGAAAATGTAATAAAAATGGAGAATTCTTTCTTAGTCATTTTTGGTGAAATTTGTCCTAAGACCCTGTACTATAGTACAGGGACTTTTGTCCAATTTTGGAGCAACTTCTAAAATTCATAAAAAATCCAATTTTGATCGGAATCAACTCAAACTTGCTACACAACATAAGTACATGTATGTACATCAGAAAATGTAATAAAAATGGAGAATTCTCTCTTAGTCATTTTTGGCAAAATTTGGTCTAAGACCCTGTACTATAGTACAGGGACTTTTGTCCGATTTTGGAGCAACTTCTAAAAATCATAAAAAATCCAATTTTGATCGGAATCAACTCAAACTTGCTACACAACATAAGTACATATATATGCATCAGAAAATGTAATAAAAATAGAGAATTCTCTCTTAGTCATTTTTGGCAAAATTTGGCCTAAGGACTTTTGTCCGATTTTGGAGCAACTTCTAAAATTCATTAAAAATCCAATTTTGACCAGAATCAACTCAAACTTGCTACACAACATAAGTACATGTATATGCATCAGAAAATGTAATAAAAATGGAGAATTTTCTCTTAGTCATTTTTGGCGAAATTTGTCCTAAGACCCTGTACTATATAGTACAGGGACTTTGGCCCGATTTTTGAGCAACTTCAAAAATTTCCTGACGAAACCCTGTTAATATACATGTATGTGTATACAATTATTATTATAAATGTTAGGAGGAGGAGGAAGAGGAAGGAGAAGAGCTAGTTGACGATGACGATGAAGAATTCGATTTGCTAGCGCTACAAGAGCAGCATCAATTATTAAAAAAACTTCTTGAACAGCAACAACAGGTTGCATATATATATATATATATATATATATATATATATATATATATATATTATAATTGTTATTATTGTTGTTGTTTAGATGGAGTTGTTGCATGCTAAGCAGGCGCAGTTATTATCGATGAAGAAAGAGGCAGAGGAAAGGCTGGCTGCAGTTATGATAGAGAAGGAGAGTCTTAACACTACCACTACATCACAGAAGGAAGAGGAGATAGAAGAAGAGACATCAGTGAATATTGAGGAGTTGGATATCATCCAACAACTGGATGAAATGAAAGAAAAGAGGGCTCAAGTGGAGAAGTTGTTATTACAAATACAATCAATAAAAAGTATATAATCATTCACAATAATAATAACAATAATAATAAATTATTTATTTATAGATAGTGGTGGTGAAGGTGATATAGTACCTGTGAGTGTTTCTGATGCTGATGGAACATCAGAACGAGTAGAGCCTGAAGATACTAGCGAAAAAACAAAGTAATCATAAATACTAGTGAATATTATTATACTTATTACTTAACATTATTGTTATTAGAGTATTTGATGATGTCAAAAGTAACCTAAGGAGCATGCATGATCAACTATTGAAGATTGAGAGTGCCCCTAACCTCAAAGCTACCCCCGGCCCTGGGACTGGGACTGACCCAATAAAGAGAGCTGCCAGTGGACCAGAAGGTACCAATAATTATGTATTTCCAAATACCGTATACTAGCTGGTTTATTTTTGCGGTAGAAAATTTTCGCGAATCTTGCATTTTAAAGATTTTGCAGGTTTAATTTTCATGAATAGCTTGCAGACTGCACCATGTGGCAGTACAGTGGAGATTCAGAATATGCAGTGGGCAAATATCACAAGGGAGCAAAAAACTGCGAAATTTACGAAAATATTTCACCGTGAAAATAAACTATATTGGTCTGCTTTGATGTGATTGTTGATCCATGATACTACTGATGTATAATTATTATTATCTATAGTTAGTGCCAATGAAGAGCTAAAGAGAAAAAGAAACGAATTAAAGAACTTGGAAAAAATGCTCAATGAATTACAGGTGAATAAAAAGAATTACATTTTGTAGTTACAGTTACATGTATTGGATATTCCTAGAGTTTAACTAGTGATAAAGTGGGAGATGTTAGTATCCAAAGGAAACTTGAAAACGAGCTAATACGTCAAAAGCAGCTTTATACTACTTTATTGAAGAAGACATCTCAACTGCAGCAACTGCAAAAGGTATATCAAGCTTTCTAGGACATCAATGAACAAAAATGGGGGTGATTTGGTGCCACTTAAAAAAGCATGGACTATATATAGCCCATGGTCATTGCCTAATTTGCTTTAAATTTGAGCATGAAATCATAATTTTGTTTCATTTCGTAGGATATTGAAAAACTAAGTCGAGGATCAGATCAGGAAAGGTACATGTACATGTATTCTATAAGTGTTACTGTATCATTTATTATTATTATTATTATTATTATTATTATTATTATTATTATTATTATTATTATTATTATTAATTTATTATTATTATCAGTGGAGTTGTTGATACTACTGCTGGTACATGGGGTGGATCCAGTGAGGACGAAATTGAGCAGTCAACAGCAACAATCGGTTAATTCATTGCCGTTGTTCTCAGTTATTATGATACTATCATTTTTATTTATAGAGAACAAAGCTAAGACTAATGATGGTCAGTTGTTTAACTACAGCGTTCACAAACACTCTTCAAAACTCCCCCAACCAACCATGGCCAATGATAATACTAATAGCCAGGTATTTTAATTAATAATTATTAATGAATATTATTATTAATTTTTATCATAGGATGAGTTTTTAAGAGATCAGCTTAGAAAGAGCACTGATATGTGTGGCCAGTTGATGGACCAGCAGTCTTTATTGTTGAATACATTACATCAAAGGCTGGACTCACTTCCTTACATACAGGAACAAATGAGCCAGTTACAGCAATACCATAGCTATTTACAGGTATCTATATTAAATTCTGCTATTAGTAATAATAATAGTAATAGTAATAATAATAATAAATCTATTATAACAATGATATTAATTATAAAATAATAATAATAACTACCAAAATAATAAATTCTTTATTGTTAGGGTTATAATGAGTACCTCAATAATGCTTACTGGCAAGTATGCAGTGAAGCTACAGGTTACTAACTAGTAGTTAATTAATAGTTATTAATAATATCACGTGTCACCAGGTCACATGAACAGCTCTACTCTTAAAGAGGAAAATGAGACTACTGCTAACAGTAGCTTTCAGGTTATTATTTAATTATTATTTGTTTATTTATTTATTTATTAATAGGAAGGTGTTATCCCTCCTCCCCCGGCTCCATTCCCTCCCATGAATCAATATGCAGGTGCTACTCCCTTTAGCCCGTTCGCCCGACCCACCAATCCTCACCTACAGTACACTCCATTATTTAAACAACAAGGTTTACAATGTATTTGCCTTTTTATTATTTATTTTTATTATTTAGATGTGCCCCCATCTGTTAGTGCATCAGGAAAACAGTTAGTATATAATTATAGTTTTATAATATTTATTTGTTTGTTTGTTTGTTTGTTGTTGTTGTTTGTAGAGTTCAATTTGAAGGACTGAGAGATGTCATTTATTCTGAGGTTGCAGCTCTCATCGCTCAAAATGAAGAAAGACCACACTATCTGGTAAAGGAAGAGATAGAGAGAAAGAAATGGAGGCCATTTCTCCTCCATTAATAGAGCCTGTCTCAATATATCTATTTATAATTTTATAGATAGAGTTATTTGGTAAATTGCAGCTACTGAACACTGATTATTTAAGACAGAGAGGGTTGTATGCTATACAGGATATTACCAGTCGATTCTTAACTGAAGTCAATCAAGTAATATCAATCTTTTATTTATTTATTTTATTTTATTTGTTTATTAGGGGAAGGCAAGCAAACGAAGCAACAGTGCAAAGTAGTTTATTTATTATTCTGTTGCTGTGTTATATATTTGTTTTAAAAATAGATTTGATTATGTTGAGAAAGTTGATTCAGCCAGTTCACTCTCCACTCCTCCTCCTCCTCCTAATAATAATAACAAGTAACTAGTCCTCATACGAGTCTCTTAATTATTAAAGCAATGCTCCTGTAGCAACAATGAAGACATGGAAGAGCCATTACATAATGTGGTGGTTGTTGATCCATTGAATGTGATGGTATCTGGTGGATCCAGTGACATAAACAGCTTAATGGATGATAAAATTAAGATAATAATGACTGTAAGTATATATAATTATTATAATTACTCCCCTACCTCAATATTTTACGTATTAATAATTTTTATATAGGAAGTTATTCCTTTGCTGAAGGATCATTTGAATACAATTTGTAATGTCGAGCTATTGCAGTATATCCAGGAGTCCATATTGAACATTGTTATCAAGAGCGACAAGGAGGTTTTTAGTGTTATAGTCTAGTGTCATTATTGATTTTTGTGTGTTCCATAGCTTAATGAAGATGAAAGTGGCGGTGGACAGTTAAAGAATATGTTCCTGAAACAAATTGAAATCAGTTTGAGTTCTGCCATAGGAAAGTACATCAATAAAAGGTATTGTTGTTGTTGTTGTTGTTGTTATTGTTGTTGTTATTATTTAAAGGTTGGGTGATATCGGGGAAGATTTGTTGGTGGATGTTAGCGAAATTTTATTCAACGAATTGTCCTACTATCAGCTACTAAAAGAACAGGAGTATGTCTTCATTATTCATTCATTTATTTATTTATTTATCTATTTTTAGTGATCTACCAGTTGAATGGAAACCTCTACCAATAGTGAGATTATTTTTAATTTTAACTATATAATAATTATATTAATTATAGTCACCCAAAAAGCCAGCCTCTACTGTCTTGCATGGCATCAGTTTATCTCAGTGTGAAGAGGAAGAGAAAGAGAAACTTGGAAATGTAAATATACATGTACATGTACATTTAATTATTAGATTTGTGTATTTTATTATTATTTATTATTTTATTGTAGACAAGAGATGATGAATTAGCTAAATCATGGCATCAACCTATGACAGATGAGTGAGTGATTAATATCGTGTTAATTTCATGTTAAACTCAATATCGTGTTAATGATGTTCTGTTATTGTTACTGTAGAGGCAATGGTGCTAAGATAAATGGCATATCTGATGAGGTATTTCAATATTTCTTATTACAATAATGATGATACTTTTGATAATGATAGGTTGAGGGCAATCCTGTGACTAATAGTTCAGAAACTTAGGTATGCTGGAAACCTACATGGAAGTGCATTACTATTATTATTATTATTATTATTATTATTTTCTTGTTATAGTTAAATATCAAAAGAGAAAGATTAAAAACTATGAAGTACATAAAGCCATCACTTAAACACTTTATATAGATAGATATCTTGTTTTTTCACATTAGTTTAAAGTACATGTACTTGTTTAATTATTACTTTATAAATGTTCAGAGCTAATAAAGCTATTTTGATATTGTCATGCAATGTAGCATGTTTCAGCATATCTATGGTTTCAGCCAATTTTGCCTCCAAGATCACACCAAATTTTTGGACTTGCTGCATAGATGAGTGTTAACATATAGATATACAGTACTATATAGACTCTTTTAAGTATATCTAGACAGCAGTATTGTGATCATTAACCACTTGTAAGTAGAAAAATAATTTAAAATTTAATTCAAAAATTAAATTGGCAATTTTACATTAGCTGCTTGCATTTCTTGATGCATAATTTTTTGCTGTCTCATGCATGATCCCTTTAGGTAAATAAAATCTATCAAAACAGTATCTGTGCCATCATAATGAGTGTTAGTATTATAGCTCTTATGAAATTCAGCATTTAACACCTGGTTGATTTATATAATAATACTGTGCATATAGTATTTAATTACAACCAATGCCTAACTTAAGAGGCAAAGCATCTGCTAAAAAGTGCAGACAGCTAAAAAAAAGAAAACTGAACAGGCTATTTTGAGTGTAATGGTGGCAATCAAAAGCATGATATTGACTTGAGTCAGTACAGAATATGCACTATTAAAAGCAATGAATCATGGTCATTATCTCTATCATGCTGCATGATAGAGATGAAGCCCATGATTCATTGCTTTTAATACCTGTAGTGCATAAATGCTGGTGGCGGCAAACAAAAATGATGAGTAGGACCAGATGATGTACTGTCTACTGTACAGGATGAACTAGACTGGATGAGACACCATTGATCATGAAGGTACATGATGTCAGTAAAAAGAGAAGAAAGTAGAGGAATGCTGTTACTACAAAGTTACAAGCAGTGTTTGTATTATCTATGCTGTAACCTGCTGTCCTGCTCCACTAGGCAGTAGGCACGCAGTGCCGCATGTGGTTAACCATAGATTTTATAACTACGTAGTTATAAAATCTATGCCACAACCGGCTGAGCGACACCCCTGAAGTTTGAAACGAGATCGCAGCAACAAACAATGGCAAGCTCTTCTTCCTCTGCTCCTTTTATAAACGTTTGTGATAAAGAACTAAGTGAGTTTGTGTGTATATTTGACCGTTTAACGATATATTGCAGACATCAATGACTTTCATGATATTTATGAGAAAATTGAGCAGCTTTCACCTCGCTGGAGGCATATTGCAATTTCCTGGTGTATCAGGATAGATACTATCAACAAAATAGAGTCAGATCATCGTGGAGATACTGAGACGTGCCTGCAGAAAGTTCTAGAGTATTGGTTAAAAAAAGATTATAATTATGCATCTCATGGTGTTCCTTGTTGGAGAATGCTGTGTGTAGCTGTTAAAAAAGGAGGAGGAAATTCGTCGTTAGCTGATGAAATAGCTCGTGAACACCCTCTACCGGCTACTACTGGAGGAGCTACTCCTTATTCTACGGATGGTCCTGCTAATGTTATTCATGATAAAGGAATGTCACCTCATTCTTCCAGCTCAACAGGTACATAAAAGATTGCCAAATTTAGTATAATCATGATTACCGTATATCAATAGGAAGGCCAAAGGATATCTCTCCTTTTGGAGAAGCAATGTCACCAGGAAGTGGAACATCAAATAATTCAGGAGGTAAATATAGTTTGATTCATTGCCTTTTAAAGCACAGAATCAAAAATTAATATAATATTAAGGGGACATAGATGTATGTGTATGGCCCAGATTAAAATGAAGTGACATTCATTTAATGAGCCTGAAGTGATTCAAATGACTGAACAATTTATATGACAGCCAATTAATATGAGGTCAAGTAATTATTATACTATATAGATCCAAATTTTTGTCAGCCAAAAATTTCGTCAAAATTTTTATTTCTTGTCAAAATTAATTTTCATCAATAAAATTTTTTGTCATTTTTGTTATTAATCCGCATACTGCCCACGTGGGATAAAAATTTTGTGAGTTAAAATTATTGTCAAGCAAAAATACCTGATGAATTTGACAAAATTTTTTACTGATGAAAATTTGGAGCTATACGGTACTACCTTTTTGCAATTTTTTTCTTCCCAGAAACGTTTGCAGCATATGCTGATTGTCATGAAAAAAATTACCCCCTATCAAAAAAGATACATGAGCTACGGGATGAGTTTGCTGATGCACTACAACTGACAATGGAATCCTTCCTGAATGAGCCAGCAGCACTTGTTCCTAAAATCATTGACTATCTTAGGAGACGTGTTCATACTTTGTTGGGTCCTATCAGGTCTAATAATCCAGCTGCAGCACAAGCAGTTAGAGAAGAGTTCAATGACATTAAAACAATGACAGATCTTTTCTCAACCTTAGAGTACAAGTATGTATCATGGTTCAACTATGAATTGATAGCAAGACTAGTTCACGTGTTCCTGAGTGACAATCGTACATTAAAGAGAACCTGGTTGTCATATAAAGAGAAGTTAAAGGATTATTTTATAAACAGTGGTGGACTATTGAAAGATGTTGATGCTGTACAGTTTGGTATAACAGATGTTCCTCCTGGTACACGAGTAATGATTGCTAAAGTTGAGCGTAATGACTACACACTGGATGACCTTTTTTTCTTTCGTAATGCAATACCAAAAGGATGTGACATTCCTCATTATAATTTTTACTTTCTTCGAGTTCGTCCTGGTTCTGTCATCTTAGAATACCTCATTCCTGACTATCTTTATTCTTTATTATTTCCTCTAACTACAAAGCTTAAGCAACAGTTAGCTAGTATTGGTATCACTGAACTAACATGTGGTAAATATAAATACAACTTAAAAGAGGTTTGTGATTATATTGTGTAAATACAATTTTCATGATATCATTATTAATTTTACAGTTCTTAATAGAAGAGGTTAAGCACTCATCTACTGATATTGGTAAGTACATGAACTGACCTTTAGTTCCTCCATGCATCTATACATAACTTGTGTATAGCATGGACATGTAGCTTATATGTAATTATTGGTTACTCTATTAGCACTTCCATGGTTGCAACACAAATAATTATTATGAATCCACCTTAAGGTGTGGTGCTAGGAAAAGGGAAAATTTAGTTTTGCTCTATGTGTGTACCTCAGTTTTGCTTTACAAAAGTAACAACTATATGGCATAAATAATTTTGGTAGATTTACAGTGAACATAAAAGCATAAATTGCGTGGGAAATCTCATCTATTGATGCAAATAACACTTTGAAGCTGATAAATTTGGCCAAATTTTAAATTTTGCATTGTGTTTTGTGGCAAGTGTATACCAGGCTTTAATGAGTGTGTGTATTTGTGTGTTTGAAAAATACTGCATAGCTGGTTTATTTTGTGGCTTCAAATTTCATAGTTTAAATTTTTGTTGGAATAAATTTGTGTTTTAAAAATTTTTTATTGATGATAATAAAATTTAGTTGAATTAATTTTAGTGGATTGGGGATTTGAGCCTACAAAAAAATTAGTCCATACAAAATAAATCAGTTATATGGTGATTGCATCATTAAAGAGGACTTTTATATAGATTCTTCATTTATAGACATATGTGATCCATTATGGTATGAGAATACCAGTACACCATTACATGAAGCAGCTTGGAGAGGATTAAAAGATGAAGTACAATGGCTTCTTGATAAGTTTGATCACAGTAACTATCACCATGATCTTCATGGTTGGACCCCATTACACTCTGCATCATATGGTGGACACATTGAGATCCTCCAACTACTCATTCGTCAATATGGTATTGATCCTAATGAAGGTGATGATAATAGTGTATCTAGTATACATATGGCATCTTATAAAGGCCACTTATCTATAGTACAATATCTAGTAGACACATGTCACATTCCTCCTGATCAAACAGACAGTAGCAATAATACTGCATTACTGTACTCAGCAATGGGTGGCCATTCTGACGTAGTGGAATTCTTCATTGAGAGAAACTGTAATGTTTCTCAGATTAATAGCATAAGTGCTTCATTATCATTGTTAGCTTGTGTAAGTGGAGAGTTAGCATTAGTCCACAAGCTTGAATCATTAAACCTCTTCTCACCAAATGACATAACAAATTCAGGGGCTGGTATACTACATTATACTTGTTATTCTATGAATAATAAAAGTATTGAGCTTTTTAAGTATCTTTTAAATCAATATCAATTATCTGCCATTGATGTAAAAGATCCTAAATATGACAGGACTCCACTTCATATTGCTTCATGGTTTGCTTCATCATCAGTTGTTGAGTATATTGTTAGTATTCAAGGTAATGAAGCATTATTAGTTAATGATAATTATGGTAGGTCATGTTTACATCATGCATGTGATGCAGCTATACATATTCCAGCTGGTATTGTGTATAGTAAGCTTATGGCACCAAGTGATGCATCAGCTATTGATATTATTAATAATACTAAAATAAAAACAAATATTGATTTTATCAAACAAAATGAAAGAGTTAAAATCTTTTCTTCACTTCTCAAAAAAGCTAGCACTTGCCCTAACTTTGACATCAATGCCACAACAAATCATGGTATGTCTTTACTTCATTATGCATCATGGAGTCGCAGTACATTACTAATGAAAGCATTAGAAGAATATAGTATCAATTGTACATTAGATAATTATGATGGTATGTCTCCAGTACATTATGCTGCCTGGTCAGGTTCTACTAGTGTATTAAGTTATATCATATCTCAGTATAATCTCAATGCTAATGATACTGATTATACTTATGGTCACAGACTATTAGCCTACTCCTGCTGGTCAGGTAGTATTAATTCTGTTAAATATCTTATTAATAATCATAACAGTGATCCTAATATCACTGATAATGATGGTATGACAAGTCTTCATCATTCTTGTCGTAATGGTCATATTGATATCACTCAATATCTCATTGAGGTACAGCATTGTGATATTAATAAAACAGATAATGAAGGGTGCACTTTAGTACATCATGCTGCACAGAGTGGTAACTTTGATTTAGTTTGGTATCTTATTACTAAACAAGGTTTGTCTCCTACTGTAGTTGATGAGAATGGTCTCACTGCTTTACACTATGCCTCGTCGTCTCTTAACTTATTTCTTGTTTATGAATTAATAACTACCAGTCAGTTAGATCCTCATCAAGCTGACAGTAATGGTAAGCTACCAATTCATTATGCTGCTCAATCTGGTGATATTTTACTACTGGAATTGTATGTGAAGGATTACAAGTGTAGTCTGAGCCTAACAGATAGCAACGGTTGGAATGTTATTCATTTTTCATCATTAAAAGGTCACACTCACTTTATCAAGCATATCACCAGTCAGTATCCTCAATACATTAGTTTACTACACTCTACTGACAATGAGGGTAGGATACCATTGCATTGTGCCTGTAATAGTGGTAATATTCAATTGGTCACATTTCTAATAAATGATATGAAATGTGATGTCAATGCTAAGGATACACGTGACAGTACATGTGTCACATTTGCCTGTTTCTCAGGTAATCTTGATCTAGTACAATTACTAATGCAACAGTATAAACTTGAGCCTTTAGCTACTGATAAATATGGTTTTTCAGTACTACATTCAGCAGTAGGCAATGGTCATACTCATATACTGGAATGGTACAGTCAGGAGTATAGTGTAGATATTACTAATCACTTTAGCAATAACAAGTACACACTAGCTCATTCAGCTGCTTATGGAGGTAAGCTACATTGTCTACAGGAACTGATCAACAAGTATCAGTGTGATGTTAATGCCACTACTACTGATACTGGTAGTACAGTTCTTCATAGAGCATGTGAAGGAGGCCATGTTCCTGTTGTACTTTATCTCACTAGTCTTCCTCAGTGTAATGTAGCAGCTAAGACTTCTAATGGATCAACAGTTCTTCACACTACCTGTCAGTACAGTGACTCTCTTCCTATACTCAAACATCTGGTAGAGAATCATCAGTTAGATCTGTGTGCTGTGAATGATAAAGAAATGGCTCCTATTCACTTAGCATGTAGTAATGGAAGATTGAACTTGATCCAGTACATTATAAAACACGTACCATCATCACTTGAACTACTTGTCAGAGGACATGGTCATACTCCATTCCTTACTGCAGTGTACTTCAATCAGTTAGAAGTTATTAAATATCTTATTAGTAAGAAGTGTAATCTATCGGCTACTGATGATGAAGGGTCTGGAGCAGTTCACATATCAGTAGAGAGGGGTCACTTGAATGTATTGAAGTATCTCATTGATAATAATTATTGTAATCCTAATGCCACTGATCATCAAGACCATACACCATTACATGTTGCTGTAGCAGCGAATAAAGATGAAATATTAGAATATTTACTGAGTAAGAGTATACCCTCAATGAGTATTGTCTGGTTACGTGAGATAAAGTGTTTATTGGACAGTCCTGTACTTAATAATGAGCAAGATAAAGATGGTAATACACCATTACATGTAGCCTGTCAACGTGGACGACAGAATATGGTATCACTATTACTAAAAGCCAGTCTGTCTAACAATAACTTATTAATTACTAACAAGAAAGGACAGACACCATTACACTTAGCAGTTGCCTCTGGTCATAAGGATACTGCTGAAGCTTTACTGTCCTCAGTCACTGGTAGTTCTACTCATCATGATCTCCTTACAGCTACTGATAATGAAGGATCCACTGTATTTCATATAGCTTGCAGTAATGGCCATATCGACACATTTCTTCACTTCTGTAGTATTTATCCTGATGGCATTAATACTTTGGATAATAGAAAGCGCACTATACTTCATGTAGCATGTGAGAATGAGAATATGGAATTAGTACAACTTGTAATTTACAACTGTGGACTAGACCCTGAAGCAAGTGATAAGGATGGCATTACTTGCATGCACATATTGGCAGAAAGAGGCAATACTACAATACTTCAGTTTATAAAGGATCAAATAGTTTCTAGCTACATCCCTTGTGATGATAATGGTCGTACTCCTCTTCATTACGCATGTCTCTTCAATCGTAATGAGATGGCACTGTATCTCATTAATAGTTGTCACTATAATCCTGATGATCCTGATAATAATGGATACACTTCAGTTCATGCAGCATGTGAAGCTGGTAACTTTGACTTAATTCTACAATTTCTCACAGAGCTTTGCTGTAATGCACTAGCTGAAACCCATGACAAGAAAACTCTACTTTATTTTGCTAGTAAAAGTTCTAATTTAGAGCTTGTTCGGTTTTTAGTTGACGTATTTAGTATAAAACCTCGTCCACATGATATTGATATAGCTCAATCAGTTAACCCTGATTCGTCAGTAGTTAAATATCTTCAAAAGGTTTATGATGATATGATATTTGATATGATGGAGGAAGAAAAGAGGATGAAGGAAACTCATCGAGAGAAACATGAACAACAACAACAGACTGACATACAAAGACAAGATATCACATCTTAAACACCATCACTAATACACCTATTACTACCATAATTATTACCATTATATGCATTATACCATCATACCTATCCTACCACCTTACCACCATCTATCTACCTTACACCACTTTAGTACCATCATTACCATTACACCATATACCATATTTTTTGTGTTTACAATACCTTCCTCTCCAGTATATCTAGTACCTTTAGTCCTCATGATCTTCATTAGCTGCATGGACACTGAACCAACTACAACACCTTTAATCAATTAAAAAGATAATAAATCACAGATGAGGGGTGCTAGGAATAATTGTCATAATTAAAAACAACAATATAATAGTAATAATAATAAACAATATTTACTCTTAATTATTTTGTTATTGTGTGTCTAGTGTCACGTTTCACTTTTTGAATTAAATTTTGGAAATTAAATAAATTATTAATAGAAAAACTAAAATGAAATGGTTATACAGGGAGAATTGGGAAGAGATGAGCAGAGCCCACTGTTAGTTACAGACTGAACAATAAAAGTAACATTATCACTATCATTAATAATTAATTTACTAACAGTAAATCTATTAGTGAAAGTCCTACCGATAAAAACAGGCTTGAAAATTGAAGAAAAATAATAATAAATATTACAAAAATCAATATTATCATTGCCACTCCAATAAAGCGTGATACTTAGAGGAGCAATGGACAAGAGCCTTTCAACTTTAATGTCAGCAACCATTGGCAATTGAGGAGCCATGACATCAGAGAAAGGAAGAAACTAGACAAAAATAAATGAAATATACACTACACAAAAATAAATAAAATATACGAAATAAAAAATAAATAATTTTTAAATAAAATAAATTGCTCTAACCTTTATTTCTCCAATCAATAAGTTAATTTTAGACTGACCAATAGACTCACTACCTTGAATACAAAGACTAACTCCTCTAATAGGTCCAATCTCCTTAGCATCAACAACAAAATATCTAATTAATAAATAAATAAATTGATCATACATATTGCTGTATATATGATGTATATTATACATGTACTCTACCTGGTGCTCCATTTATCATTATTAATTACGCTACCAGTAACCAATGAATGAATAATTAATGAGGCTTCTTCAGATATACTCAATATTCTTTTATAAGATCTCCCGTCTACCATAAAAGGTAATAGCGTCTCACAAGCTGGCGATATTGGTAGTCCGTCATCATTGCACAACACTAGAGTGGGTGTGGTTACGTCATGTGACAATCATGTGATCATACTTTGTTGAGATGATGACATCATTGTGTCAAGCGCAATGAATTTGATTGGTCCGTCAGTCCTTAACCTTAATAAGTTAATTAATGAATCACTACTCGAATAATATGAATAACTAATGAGCAATAAACCGGAAAAATCTATATCCATTTTAAATAACCTATAAATAAATTTTTTAAATTATTAATTAATTTTAAAGTAATTACCTAATGATTGCGGGGGTGTGGTTATCACGCCTACATTCTCCCTCAATAGAAAGACAACTGCCGTTATTAAAAGCCATTCTGTCGTCTCTAATTTTAACGACATTTATTGATACAGAACACTATTAATAATAATAATAACAACAATAATAACAACAACAAAATTGTCATTTACCTCTCCGTCCTTCTGAAATAATTTGTCGCTAAAACTCAGTTGGTTAGTCTGAGCTGAAATATTAGACCAAACTCCATCATATATGGCCTATAGGAAAGAGCTAAATTGGTATAGCCATGATCATGTGTACCCGTATAGCGGGTTATTTTGGAGAGAATTAAATTTGGCAAATTTGGCGCTTTGATAGCCATTCGCCAAAATAAAATCCGCCATTTTGAGCCATTATACGCATGCTCAATGGCACGCGGCCACTAATTTGCCAAATTAAAATTTGCCAATCACCAAAATCTAGTCCCTCCAAAATTTCCCGCTATACAGTATTGAGAATACACACTTGGCCATTGATGGAAAGCGAGCGACCGTTCCCTCTGGAAAAAGAGAAGGAGAGAGGGAGAGAAGAATAACTGTAAAGGGGACAATATGGAGAAAGAAGCGACCAAAATCTAAAAGAAAAATAAAAGAGAGAGGGAGAAAGTAATTCAGAGCACAATGGTCACTACTATAATACATTACTTGTCATTATTATCAAAAAACTGATGCTTTGAATTATTCTCGTAGACCCAGCCTGGAGCAAACAAGGCGCAAGATAGTCCGCTCTTCATTATCACTTCTAACGCCTACAAAGACCACACCTATTGACCACACCTACAAAAAAATACGTACCATGTTAGAATTGTATCCCCCGTCCCCAAAGCAGCCACGCCCAAAGACGTCGATGCCAACAAACACATCCGAGTTTCTGTGACTAGCGAGAGAATGTGAGTCCTTCAGGTCAGCCATGGTCCAGTGATAATTGAGGAATATTCCGTCGCATAAATCAAAATATTGCCTAAAAAGAGTGTCTTAATTTCACAATACCATACGGGTATAAAATTCCGTGGGGCTTAATTTTCACTATTTAACCCCACAAAACTTTATTTATATGACCACTTTCTTTATATGACCACTTTTTAATGGCTTTAAAGAAAGAAAACATCACACTGAATTTAATATTTCCCAAAAATGGTGAAAATTTAACACCACATTTGTACCCATACAATATTAACAAATCCATACTTGTTCAAGTGGTTCAATTTGTTTTGCCATTGGAGTTGGCCGTTGGACATGACGCTATCATACCATAAGACCTTAGACCCAGGGACTGCTGTATGAAGACCAGTAGTTAGGAGTGTCAGCAATATCAACAAATTATCTAATTGATGTTCCTGAAAAATACATCAATATAATAATAATAATAATAATAATACATAAATGTTATTATTTTTGTTATTGTCGTTTTTTGTTATTATTATTATTATTATTATTATTATTATTATTATTATTATTATTAGTCATTATATTTGTTGGTTTTATTATAATAGTTTAAAAGCTATTTTATATTATTATCAATTAGTATTATTAACATTATATATACTTGAATGTTATTCTCAATATTAATGAGCCATCCGTCAAAATTATAATACACTGCCAATTGAATTAATTTATCGACAAAAGCCTCAACAATTCTCTCATCAGACAATAGCTTCATGCACAAGATTGAGCCCTCCTTCCACTCTGTTATTATAGTCCCCAAACTGAGCACTCCATTTCTGTGAGCTGCAAAGAAATAAAAAATAATTATTGATGCTAAAATGATAATAAATTCCAACTACTCTGTCTCTTTCTCTCACCAGCGTTGGTCCAAGATGGTGGTGGTATTGTCACAAAATTGTGCGAGAAGTAAATAAAGGAACTGACGTGCTGCCAGTGGTAGAAATAATAATCGGAATCAGGAGCACAACCCTATAACCATACTGTATATTATCAGTATACTACTGTATATTATTCGTATATTATTAGCATATTATTAGTATATTACTGTATATCATTAGCATATTATTACTTGTACATATTTGTCGTTGGTATACCCTCCCATCATATCGTGGCATATGATGACATTAGGAGAAGAGAATGGGTCTATTGTTCTCTTCATCAATGGCACACTAGCAATGCATGCATCATCATAACCAGGGAACCAGTTGAGGGCAGCTTCTAATGATTTCAAAGGAGTTATAACAGGATAGCCTGAGAGAGAGAGAGAATGAAATTAAAGGGGAGGGTAAGCATTGTAATCTAACCAGTTTCATCAAAGACTGTTTGCTGCTTAGTGGTAGCCTTAATCGATTGTACAGATACACTGCTCCTCTCTCCTCTCTGCTTCAGCCTCTCCTTCCAGCCTCCTCTTATATTGCTCCATTCGTCAGGTGGCAGGCATTCTAGCAACTTTTGGAAAGGATTCTCCTCATTAGACGCCATTTTTTTAAATTTTGCGCATGCGCAGTACAAATTGCTGCGAAAATTTTTAACTCTTTGTAATCTGTATTTTTGCAAAGAGTATTTGCAGTACAAATGAATAGGTCCTACTGGAGTGGCATAGGGTCTTTCTTACCAGGAGAGAAGTCTGTATCTCAAGTAGGAGGTGTGAGGCTGTATGATGGAGAGGACAGAGTAAGGATAATAGCTAGTAACGTGTCTTTATAATTATTATTAATTTATAATTATCTTAGACTGATTTTGAAAGTGGGGTACTCCAATTGACTACACACAGACTGCTCTGGGACGACGAGGAGCAAGAGGTTGAATATATATATATATATATATATATATTAATAGGACGTTGTTGTTTATTGTTGTTGTTTATGTATTTGTTTGTTG
>NW_003546316.1:105739-107785 GCF_000090795.2 Amphimedon queenslandica | reverse complement strand
TCTTACATGTTAAGCGTTGGTATTTCTAATCCGGTGACTCGTGACAGTAATGTTTCTAATTCAGAGTACCACAAGAAGCTCTCAAGGGAATTGGCTGATTTTCTACAAGTGCCTCTAATAGTATGCTAAGATATTTTTGGTTGCCATTTAATGTGTTATTTTTATTCCAGCCAATATTGTATTACATTTTCTGCTACATATTGATATCCTTATGCTCTGTAGAAAATTTGAGTCAATTCCGACTTCAAATTTTCAAGTGACAGCCATTTTTAAAAATTGGCCAAAATCTGAAAAATTCCCTGTACTATAGCCCATGGTTTTTTCCCAAAAATGGCTCCAAAATCACCCCAATTTTTATTACATTTTCTGATACATATTGATGTCCTTATGCTGTGCAGAAAGTTTGAGTCAATTCCGACTTCAAATTTTCAAGTTACAGCCATTTTTAAAATTTGGCCAAAATCTGAAAAAATCCCTGTACTATAGCCCATGGTTTTTTGCAAAAAATGGCTCCGAAATCACCCCAATTTTTTATTACATTTTCTGATACATATTGATGTACTTATGCTATCCAGAAAGTTTGTGTTGAATCCAACTTCAAACTTTCAAGTTACATCCATTTTTTAAAATTGGCCAAAATCTGAAAAATTCCCTGTACTATAGCCCATGCTTTTTTTGAAAAAATGGCTCAAAAATTACCACCAATTTTTATTACATTTTAAAATACATATGCGTGTCCTAATGCTTTGAAGATGCTTCCAATATATTTTTATTAACAATAATTATTATATTATTATCATTAGGACTCTGGTGGTATGATATCGGTAACTGACGTGTACTGTATGTACAATAGGGCGAGAGGTCTTGAGCTAGTCTCTCCAGATGACGTCGTGAGTGCCTGCCAACTGTTTCAATCACTAGACCTACCTATGAGGTATTACATGCACATACTTATACATATTGAATATTTATTTATTATTATTTTAAAATTATTTATTTATTTATGAAGGTTGAGAGTGTTTGATAGTGGCGTCCTAGTAGTTCAGTCTTTAGTTCATAATGAGGCTAATGTTATTGAAGAAACATCTAAACTAGTAAGGAGCATTTATATTAGTAATAATAATAATAATAATAATTGTATTTTTTTATTTAATATTTTATAGATAACAGAGCATTCCTCATTAACGGCACAAGAGCTGTCCAATTTAGTTGGTGTCGCCATCATGCTGGCTACTGAAAGGTGAGGAAATCATTAATTAAATAAAAATTAATATTATTATTATTATTAATTTTGTCTCATTATAAAGGTTATTATTGACCGAGGAAGCCGGTAAAGCTTGTCGTGACGATTCTGTAGAAGGTTTGAGATTCTACCCAAATAAATTCATAGACCAATGACATTAATTTACATTAGATGTAGCATAATTATAGATCTATGTGTTTTTAAATTTAATATATTATGTCACTCTTTAAAAATGTAAACGTTATGACTTGTGTAGTACGAAGGGGCTGTTTTGTGACTACCATCCAATTCAAGTTTATTTTTTATTTTGAGAGGCTATTGTGGTTTATTTCAACAGTATATTCACAGGGGCATGTGAATTGATAATAAAGGATTCCCTTTTTCTCAGCCAATTTTACTGTCATCATATTTGCAGTATATCTTTGTTCTTTTGCCGATCAAAAGCTCTCTTCTACCTTTCAACAGTTCTTTATGCCTATGCATATTAAACCAGCTATCATTCAAAGCCTAATGTCCTCTTTTTTATGTCTTATTTTAAAATAATAAATAATAATATAATACACAAACTATAAGAGAGAGAGAGAGAGAAATAGAGTGTTAAAAATTCAAACTAATAATAATAATAATAATAATTAGAGCAATAAAACCTGCCAATCGGCAGTAATAGTAATAATAATCATAATATATAATCTAAGTTAGTATCTATGTCTTTTAATGCGTGGTGTGGTGGACATTGTGGTTAGAATGGTAATGTCTCTGGTGATGGTAGACATGCTACCCTGTACAATCTATAGAGAATCAAT
>NW_003546316.1:99354-104354 GCF_000090795.2 Amphimedon queenslandica | reverse complement strand
AAATAAGAAATAAGAACAATATACATGTAATGTAACTAAACCATTTTTAAAGTTCAGGCCTCCCTCCCCCTCTCTCTCTCTCGGTGTTCAATTACCTGTTTTTTGGTGTAAGTATCATCAGTAATGTAAGCAAATTCACTGATTTCTGGTGGATGTATCTCTTCGAATTTTGCCGACAAATAAAGACAGGTGACACCAACCAACTGTAGTTTAGATCGTGGTACAGAGACTTGAGACAAATAGCGATCGACATAAGCAACAGCAGCAAACAGTGTCTCGGGTAATAAATGAAATTCATCGCAGACCTCAACAAGCCAATCAACAAGAATGCATCTCATTATGTTAGTAATATCATACTGCTTTGTCATATAATCTATCATTGGGTGATACTGTATCTGTGGGGAGGAGAGGAGAGAGAGAGAAAAAGGGGATGTGTACATATACATAAAGGATTATTAGCAATAAATGAAAGGTTACTGCTCCTACCTCGCTTTGTCTCATGTGTGACAGGATGTCTTGTGCATACTCAATACTGCAGTCATCATTATTTGGCTCAACAAATGAAAATGAGTCACCAACCAATGGAGTGGATACTAGCATTGGAGACACTGAGAGAGAGAGAGAGAGATGAAAGAGAGAGAGATGAGAGAGAGAGAGGGAGGGAAAGAGAGAGAGAGAGAGAGAAAAAGAGAGAGAAAGAGGATGAGGGAAAGAGAGAGGGGGAGCCAGGCCCAGAGGGCAGTAACAGAGGTTATAGAAATGCAATTAACACAAAATGTGATTTTACACACATTAAAAGAAAACCAATAATGCTGACACAGTCTGTGTACACAAAACATGTACAAATATGTAACAGTGTACACATGTACATCCTTATATATGTAAACTATGAATGATGAGTGTGCAAGTACATGTACATGTACATGTACTTGTTCGTGTGGGTGTAATTATGTGGTTTTTGTTAATGTAAACAGTTGGCTCACCAGGTGAGGGGAATGAGGTATAGTTATTGGTAGCTGGCTGGTGAAATGAGGAGGAGAGAGAGGAAGAGAAGGAGGAGGAGAGAGTGGAGGAGAGAGAGAGGGATGGTGGTGGTATCGATGAAGGCAAGCCGTATAGCGGGTCTAAATATCGAGGAAGAGAAGACTAAACAAGAAGAAGAAAGAGAACTTAATGAAATGATACATAACGTACTGCACGTACCTCCATATTCGTCTGTTGCGAAAGACTCTGTCCCCTTGTCCCTTCGTACTGCTGGTGGTTGCTAAGACTAATCGTCGATAATGGCTTTCGCTTGCTCTCTGACGTAGGGACATTCTTTAAATGTCTCTTGTAGACTCCCACTGGCCCCTGCAGGGACCGTCTCCTCTCCTCGTTCTCTTGATTGGGCACAAATACGAGGTTGTTTGCCATTTTCTTTCCCGCCTGTCTGTTTGTTTCAAATCTTTTGACTGGAAACGACCCCCCAGGCTTAGTCCTGTTAGCTACTCGCCTCTGTGTACAGTCTGGGCTGTATCTGGGCCGAATATTCTAACTATTTAAAGAGAGAGGAGAGAAAAGAGAGCCTGTTTTAAAACAAGAGAGAAACGGTCTCCATTTCTTACCTTTTGATTTGAAATTTCCCGCTTAATATGGGCGTGGTCTCCTGGATGACGTCACGTTCCAGCACGCCCGCCCACGTACAAAGGGTGGGGCTGGTATGCTGCAAATATGCAGATAATTATAACTATGCAGATCTGCAAACACATCGGCTTCAGTTTACAAGATAAAATAACAATCAGTCAGTGGGATGAACAGCAACTGTAAGATAATCAATAGTAGGATTAGATACACAATTTTTAAAACAACAAAAACTGTCAAAAACATCATATATCAGGAGTAATGAGGAAACCCACACCACACAATATCATAATAGCTACTATACGTGTTTACTTTGCAATGACTGTTTAGACTTTCTGCTAATAACTGATAATATCTTTGGCATAAACAGCAAAGCCTGACAGAGAAGAGTAACAAGGTAGGAATCTATATACACTATTAGCTCAGCATAACGCATGGCACTACTGGATCCTTGCTTTAACACATACAGAGCTGATAATGATGTAGCCTGGACTATAATGACACTAGCCATAAATACATTAACCGTCTTTGCATTACGAAACTGCCTGTGCGAGATGGTGCTTGTTTTCGATGCTAAGATTGTGTTTAGTACGAGGAAGACAAACTCGTAGAGCGTGAATATGAATCGAAATATTAGCTGGTTTTTGGTGCTGGAATCAATCTCACAGCAACGCTGTCTAATAAGTGTTGTCTTAGACCCGACCACTTCATAAGACTCACTCAATTGCAACTTGAAAGGAATGACGGCCACAAATACGATCTGAAGTACGACTGGTAATATTTGAAGGAGCAAAGTGATGATAAACAAGACCCTGTTATTGTATAGACAACTGAGATGACTCAATCTCTTGTTATGGAATATCCTATTGATGCGAAACAATTGCATGAAAAGAGTCACAAATACAAGACAAATGCTACTGTACGTTCCTATGACTTGAATATTGCATATGACGGAATAGGCTAGTTCTGACTGAATGTTAACACCAGCCATCACTGTAGAAAGGAGCTGAGTACCACACAGTACATAGCAACTGAGAAATATCAATATGTTCATTGAAAAACTGAATGCCTTAATCTCTGGCTCATTCTTACACTTAGCCATCAGTAGTAGTATAATTGTTATAAATATGATCAGAATGCATGTACCTGTAAACATGCTTATTACGATTGGCGCCTCTAAGAGCAATAGCTGAATTGGTATGTCATCATCAAATTCTTCACTGAATGATAATTGACAATTAACAAAAGAGTAGTTGTTGGTGAGTGGTTGGAATTCATAATGACAGAGCAATCCTTCAAGACTGTTGGATACTTGATAGATGTGAACTGAGCCAGCCACTTCGTTATCTGATGTAAATCTAATGTGTCCAGTAACTCCATGAAAACTAATACGAGAGAGAGACTCTTCGACTATCTGTGTCACATGGGGCTGGTTAAAGCCAATGGTATCAATGCTAATGTTCATTCCTTCCAGTTTAGATATTGAACTGTTTAGAGCTAATGCTATAGCCCATACTTGGTCATATAGCAAGCCAGCGTATAGCTCATCGTGCTTCAATGGGTTTGTTATATTATCAGCTTCTAATTCATTTCTATAAGCTGTGAGGTAGTCATCAATACTCACATTAAATGAACTATCCAAATCATTAGTGTTTTCCAAACTAAAATAAGCTACAAGTGAGTTCTCTAGTATATAATGCAGGGAACTCAGATCACAGTCTTCTATGTGTCCAGCCTCATCTATTATTGACGATACAAGGAAATCGATGATGATCCACAGGAAAAATGGATAACTCATGTCCCTTTGCCCTGCCAAGCAAAGGATCTTTGCTGTTTGAGGTCCAGTGGCTGAGACAAATATTATCCTAGCTTTTCTGTCAATGATCCCATTAATACAATCATTAGCAAACTGATCAACAGTATGGACCATGCCACAATGATAAACAACTTCCTTCTCTCCACTTGTAGCTAGAATCTTCTTTGCCAGCTCCTCTGCGATGGCTGAATGAAAGGTTGTTTCAAGGTCCTGAACAATCGCAATTCTTTTCCAATCAAATTTGTTCATGAGCCCAATCATCATGTCTCCATAAATCCCAGCTGACACAAGGAATCTCCAAAAATTTGGATATGAATGTGTTTTGAAAACTGGCGAGTTTGAAGCCGATAATTTCAACACGACTGGCTCCTTTAGCTGAGCTAAGACTATTGAGCTTGTAGAGCAGTAGAGTCCTAGTACAGCTGCCACAGTGTTGTGTGGAGGAGAAGAGGCAAATCTAACAAAATTGATTATTGTTTTACTAGCCTCAGTCAATCCACAAGCTTCATGACCATCCTCTATCAGTCTCAGTGAGTAGCCAGGTAGAATGTACTTGTGATTGTTGACATGCTTTACTGCTACACGACCGGCTGGGAGCAATACTTTACCAGTATCCCAACCGGCAGACTCCCTATCATCAGGCCATGGGACCAATGCTAATAAATTGACTACCTTATTAGTCTCTGTAAATGTTGACAAACACAGTAATAAGATAACGATGATAATCATGACCAATGACTGATGCTGTCTTCTTGTCGTTCGTCCTTCTTGGCTATGAATGGCAGCGATAATAAAAACAAAAATGAAATTGTTTACATTTTGTCAGTAAAAACTAGCTACCATGTTTGCATAACACTATACAAAGTGAAACCCACACAAATTAAGCGAAGCAACTATTCCTGCACTTAAGTGGCTGTTTCCTCTTGTACTCCTACGGTAAGTTATGTAAAGGAACAGGCATTCAAAATAGCTTAGGAATAATACAATATGGTCACCTCTAATATAATAATTCATTATCAAATTTCACACCAGGATAGAAGCAATAGAATTTGTTATTGTCTGACCACTGAAGCAAGCCAAAGCCGACCGGGGAAAAGCCTTTGTCTCCTCTCCTCTCATTATTATGTCTATTTATCATCACTTCTGGCTTATCTCACTTCTAATCTCAGCAGTTTTGAGGGGGAGTGAGCCACAGGAGATTTACAGCGAACTGAGAGAAGAAAAGGTCATCCGCTTCCTTGCCCTCGTTCAATGGAGGGATGAGTTCAACAGGACTCATTCTGGCTGGGACACTGGCCCTGACATGCTAGCTGCTGGTCGTGTTGCTGTACAAGAGATTAACAACAGGACTGACATACTAACAAATTATACTTTAGAAATGATAGAGGGAAGACATGAGGCATGTGGGCTGACAGAGGCTAATTTAGGGATTAAGGAACTGGCTAGTAAAGGAATTGGCAGGGAAGATTTAGGTGTTGTTGCTGTTTTGGGATTATTCTGTTCAACTAGTGCACAGCATATAGCACCAGTCGCCGGTAGGGCTGGTCTCATACAACTATCTGCA
>NW_003546316.1:93004-96317 GCF_000090795.2 Amphimedon queenslandica | reverse complement strand
GATCATTGTGACATTATTTTAATCAGGATGTCAATAATTAATTTTCATGTTTAATAACTTTCTCTTAAAATGTAAACAAATAAATATAAACTTTTAACAATGTACTCAAGAATAATATGCAAATGAAATTTAATGCAAAAAATAGTCATCAGGCCAAGCGAGACCAATGCTAAATTGACTACCTTATTAGTCTTTGTAAATGTTGACAAACACAGTGATAAGATAACGATGATGATCATGACCAATGACCGACGATGTCTTCTTGTCTTCTGTCCTTCTTGGCTACAAATGGCAGCGACAATTTAAAACAATGTTTGCATTTTGTCAGTAAAAACTAGCTACCATGTTTGCATAAAGTTAGTAAAACCCACACAACTTAAGCAAAGCAACTATTCCTGCAATCTAGTAGCTTTTTCCTGTTGTACTCTTATTATAGTAAGTTATGTCAAGGAAAAGGCAATTAATTCATGCATAGTCTGGCCCATGATGTAGGAGATGTACTGTATGCTGGTTTACTGTATGATCAAGTATGGGCTCTAGCCCTTGCTATTAATAATGCTATTGAACTATACAACATATCAATGGAGGACTATAGCTATGATCAATATGAGGTCACCGATAAAATAGAAGAATCGTTAAGTCAGGTTAGTTTCAGAGGTGCTACTGGACACATTATGTTCTCAAGGAGAAGAGAAGTATCAACACCAATTAATATATATCAGGTAAATTCGTACGCTTCTGAACCTCATGTACCAATTGGATATTATGATTCATACCATAAAACAATAAATATAACTACTAACAATCTTCCAACTGATGAAATCAGTACAGTAGTTATCTCGATACCAAGTGATGTTGCCATTGGACTGTATGTAGCTGTACTGTCAGTAGCAATTATTGTTACCATCATATTGATATGTCTACTGTATCACAGATCTAAGCCACCAGTAAAAGCAACGAGTCCATTTGTAAGTCTCTTGATATTTTTGGGTTGTTACCTGGCCTTATTGAATGACTTGATGAGAATTACTTATGCATCATTTCCTCATGTTATATCCGATATCCTTTTTGTAGTATTTTGCAATGTTAGCTTACCCATATTCTTCAACGGGTGTACTTTTATTTTCTTCACTTTGCTCATTAAGCTAATGCGGGTCAGAAAAATATTCTATAACAAAAAACTAAGCAAGTATCTTAGCCCTTTCTGGAGCAATAAAGTCATTGCGATGGTTGTCATAATGATGACAGTATTTCCTAACTTGGTCATATTATCATGGATGATTCTGGATCCGTATAGAAAAAAATCAATAATAACAAATAACACAGATGGGCCACTACTGTATAACGAAAAGGTCAATATATGTAAAAGTTCCAGGCTTGAATTCTTGTTTATTTTTATTTTTCTCTATCTATTCATCATATTTGTAATTACTATCATCACTTCTTCTCGTACAAGAAAGATAAAGCATAAAGATTTCAAGGACACAAAGAAAGTAAATGCTTTTATATACTTGTATGTTCTAACTTTTACATTTATGGCTTGCTTAATTGCATTCTTTGATTTAATGGATATGCCGATCATTGCACATTATTTTGCCATATCATTTTCATTGATCATTGTGTGTGAGTGTGTCTTTATTCTGTTTCTTCCTAAACTTATCAGCTTATTATTTAATAATGAGCAAAGTGATGTTGTTAATTTTTTGTAATCAATTCTTTGTTAAAAGATCATTGTGACATTATTTTAATCAGGATGTCAATAATTAATTTTCATGTTTAATAACTTTCTCTTAAAATGTAAACAAATAAATATAAACTTTTAACAATGTACTCAAGAATAATATGCAAATGAAATTTAATGCAAAAAATAGTCATCAGGCCAAGCGAGACCAATGCTAAATTGACTACCTTATTAGTCTTTGTAAATGTTGACAAACACAGTGATAAGATAACGATGATGATCATGACCAATGACCGACGATGTCTTCTTGTCTTCTGTCCTTCTTGGCTACAAATGGCAGCGACAATTTAAAACAATGTTTGCATTTTGTCAGTAAAAACTAGCTACCATGTTTGCATAAAGTTAGTAAAACCCACACATCTTAAGCAAAGCAGCTACTCTTGCACTCTAGTAGTAGTAGCTGCTTCCTCTTGTACTCTTATAGTAAAGTTACGTGAAGGAAAAGGCAATTAATTCATGCATAGCAGAGCAATTTATGGTACATAGTTCACTGTGATCACCAGATTATATAGATGTGTCAAATTCATACTCCAATAGAAGCAATATTGTCTGACCACCAACGCCAGTCGTGGAAAAGCTCTCCTCTCATTACCATGTCTACTTTTCATCACCTCCGGCTTTTCGTACTTCTAATCTCAGCAGTTTTGAGGAGTGAGTCACAGAAGATTTACAGCGGAGAAAGGGTCGTCCGTTTTCTTGCCCTCGTTCAATGGAGGGATGAGTTTAACAGGACTCATTCTGGCTGGGACACTGGCCCTGATATGCTAGCTGCTGGTCGTGTTGCTGTACAAGAGATTAACAACAGAACTGACATACTAACAAATTATACTTTAGAAATGATAGAGGGAAGACATGAGGCATGTGGGCTGACAGAGGCTAATTTAGGGATTAAGGAACTGGCCAGTAAAGGAATTGGCAGGGAAAATGGAAGTGTTGTTGCTGTTTTGGGATTATTCTGTTCAACTAGTGCACAGCATATAGCACCAGTCGCTGGTAGGGCTGGTCTCATACAACTATCCGCAGCCAATTCTCCATTGTTTTCAAGGGATTTAGAAAAGTTTCCTCATCTCTGGAGGATACTAGTTTCAGCTAAAGCATACACTGACATGATGCTATCATTAATGAGGCACTTTGGATGGGAAAAAGTGGGTTTATTTCAAGATCTGAACACGCTATTTCATTCTGGTATAGCGGAGTCATTCATTGATCTCATTAATAAAACAAATGATAAGTATACTATCACTTATCATGGTGGCATCTTACACACTAGAGAAGAATTAATAGACACTGCACTGGAGAATATCAAAACCACAGGAACCAGAATAGTCTTCCTACAAACCACTGGACCACAGACAGCAAAGTTCCTGTGTGCAGCTGCAAATAAAAATATGGTTTATCCTAACTATCTCTGGATTATAACCGATTTCTTCTTGACTGGACTCATTGGAGAATTAAAAGGATTGAGTAACTGTAACGAGGAGTTGCTACGTAAAGGTATCAATGGGTCTTTGATTGGGTTTTTTGATCTTCAAGACACTGAAGCTGTATTCACTAATGCTTCTGGTTTCAATA
>NW_003546316.1:90978-92709 GCF_000090795.2 Amphimedon queenslandica | reverse complement strand
TTCTTTGTTATGATGATTGTGACATTATATTGTAAGTTTAACTGGCAATGCCGATAAGTTTATTTTCATGTTACATTGCTATTAACAACAATACCAGGATAATTAGAAATTTTAAAATAGCTTCCTTTTGAAATGTAAACAAGTAAATATAAACTTATGCAAAATAATGAATTATTCATGAATTCAACGATGAGTCATTAATGATCATAATGAGTCACTGTGTCACTGATGATATCACATTTTAAATTAGACAAGACTAGACAATTATGACAATCCATAGATAATCACTTTTAGTCGCTGCCCTCAACTTTTTGCTCCTTCGACATTTGACAACGAAAATGATCTATTCTAAGCCTGTCCTTTGGTATCTAACTGGTCTCTCTCTTCTCCTTCTAACTCTAGCCAGCAACGGCAGAGATTTACAGTCCGAAGAAGGGAAGGAAGAAGAACGCCCGGTGATCAGATTTCTTGCCCTCGTTCAATGGAGGGATGAGTTCAACAGGACTCATTCTGGCTGGGACACTGGCCCTGACATGCTAGCTGCTGGTCGTGTTGCTGTACAAGAGATTAACAACAGGACTGACATACTAACAAATTATACTTTAGAAATGATAGAGGGAAGACATGAGGCATGTGGGCTGACAGAGGCTAATTTAGGGATTAAGGAACTGGCCAGTAAAGGAATTGGCAGGGAAAATGGAAGTGTTGTTGCTGTTTTGGGATTATTCTGTTCAACTAGTGCCCAGCATATAGCACCAGTCGCTGGTAAGGCTGGTCTCATACAGCTATCCGCAGCTAATTCTCCATTGTTTTCGAGTGATTTACATAATTTTCCTCATCTCTGGAGGATACTAGTTTCAGCTAAAGCATACGCTGACATGATGCTATCATTAATGAAGCGCTTTGGATGGAGAAAAGTGGGTGTAGTTCAAGATCTTGGTACAATATTTCATTCTGGTATAGCGGAATCATTTATCGATCTGATTCAAGACAACGATGAATACACTATCAATTATCATGGCGGAATCATACACGCTAGAGATGAACTAATAAACTCTGCACTGGACAATATTAAAGCCACCAGAACCAGAATAGTCTTCCTACAAACCACTGGACCACAGACAGCAAAGTTCCTGTGTGCAGCTGCAAATAAAAATATGTTTTATAGAGACTATCTCTGGATTATAACCGATTACTTTTTGACTGGACTCATTAAAGAGTTAGAAGGATTGAGTAACTGTAACGAGGAGTTGCTACGTAAAGGTATCAATGGGTCTCTGATTGGATTCTTTGATCTTCAAGACACTGATGCTGTATTCACTAATGCTTCTGGTTTCAATTATTCAGAATATGAGCATAAATATGAGGAAGAATTAAATGAAACAAGAAAGGAATATTATAGTTCAGATGATGATGTAGGAGATCTATTGTATGCTGGTTTACTGTATGATCAAGTATGGGCTCTAGCCCTTGCTATTAATAATGCTATTGAACTATACAATGTATCAATGGAGGACTATAGCTATGATCAATATGAGGTCACCGATAAAATAGAAAAATCATTGGGCCGGGTTAGTTTCAGAGGTGCTACTGGACACATTATGTTCTCAGAGGATAGAGAAGTATCAACGCCAATTAATATATATCAGGTAAATTCGCTTGTTAATATTTCTGACCCACACGAACTGATTGGATATTATGATTCACAGTATGATAGAGTCCATATAACAG
>NW_003546316.1:67157-90630 GCF_000090795.2 Amphimedon queenslandica | reverse complement strand
AATATATATCAGGTAAATTTCGCTTGTTAATATTTCTGACCCTCACGAACTGATTGGATATTATGATTCACAGTATGATACAGTCCATATAACAGCTTATTTCGATCCTCCACCTGATAGCCCTGAAAGTGAAATGGTCCCCCTGTCCCTATATTGCGCTATTAGTTTATATGTTGCTACACTAGTGGTGATTGTTATTGTTACCATCATATTGATATGTCTACTGTATATGAGGTCAAAGCCACAGATAAAAGCATCGAGTCTTTTGTTTAGCCTTATAATGTTTATCGGTTGCTACCTAATATGTGCTACATGCATCGTACGAATCACTTACGCAGCATTCCCGAGTTCTGAGATTATTTTTGAAATTTTGTGCAACGTCCAGTCTGTTTTCTTCTTCAACGGTTTTAGTTTGGTCTTTGTTACACTCTTTATTCGTCTTCTGAGAATTAAGAAAATATTTGGCAACAAAAGTCTCACAAAATATCTTGGCTGCTGCTGGACTAACAAGGCCATGACTCTTGTTGTCATAGTGATAACGATAATTCCTAATCTAATGCTCGTAGGCTGGATTGGCTTTGATAGATTAAAGAGAGAGACAGTCAATGTAACGGTAGACGTAGAGCCACTGGTATACAATGAAGAATATTTCATGTGTACTAGCCAGTTGATGTATCTGTGGTATGCTATGGTGTTTACCTATACTGCTTTTATACTTCTCCTAATTGTTATTCTTGCTGCCTGTACAAGGAAGATAAAGCACAGGGACTTCAAAGACACAAAGAAAGTCAACGCTTTCATTTTCATTTTTGTACTAACTTTCACTATAACTGGAATTTGCTTGTGGCTATTTCGTGAGATCAATCAAATCAACGTAGGCCATACAGTGATAATAAGTGGCTTATTGTTGCTAGTACTGGAATGCCAAGTAATGCTGTTCCTGCCAAAGATAATGTTTTGTAACAGAAGAAGACATCGTTCTTATTCTGTTACTGAAAATGTCATGACGTTGTTTTCTTTTGACAAGCATGAAAAGCATTAGTTTTTGTGTGTGTGTGTGTGTGTTTGTATGCCGTGTGCATGTATTGATCTGTGTGTGGTTCTTTTATTGCTGTATTATACTTACACTACCCAATATTTATTTAATTAAGAATTATCACTTTATGAATTTTATTAATCAGCCCAGCCATGCATCCAGGTGCCCAAGTGAGCAATCTTCATTGAATGGTGCTATCATAACACACTTCTTCTCATGTGATTGTTCTGAATTACCTGTGAAATCCTATATTCATAGTAGCACTATGAACACAGTTAGGTTGAAATGATCTAATGTGAACTTTGCGTAACGTTATGAAATGAATGCAGACCGTTATAATAATATGAATGTCTGGTATCAATGAGTACAAATTCATTGTCTAATAACCATATTATCGTCACGCATTCACATTAATCAATTTGAACTAAGCTAAGTTATTTGGGCTTGTATCCACATATGGTAATGGGTTTTACCATTACTACTACTACTACAACAACAATTCCTAGACCTACACCTAGACGTTTGATTTACCTTAACAATATTGTACAACTTGCTGGACAAGCCAAGACATAAGTTGTGTCACACGCCAATGATAATTCAATATCACCATAATACCTTCACCAGTTTACTGTTCACCAATCACCAATGACCATCATTTGATTTATTCATTGCAAATGCTAGTTCTGTATTATTACGTCATATGTCATATATATAATCGGTCGTCGTATACGGACATATCCGTTGTTATCTTTTATTGACCACGCCCTATATAGCATTCTTTGTTGTCCGTCAAAAAAGTGTGAACAAGATGAAGCTACTTCACAGCCCTAGCATAAGAAAGGTGGTCGGTATAGCCGTCCTTCTCTTTATTCTAGAGCTGAACATGATAGCCCTCTACACTTACACCATGGTGGATCACCCGCACTCTGACGAGACTCAGTCAAAGCCTACGGACTCCATAGTGCGTGTTAAGAGGATAGTGAATGTTGTGACTGGATTGCTCCCTGGATCTGACTCACAGGGCGAGTTATTGACTGATAGTGGTAGTGGTGATGGGTCTCCTGTCCCTGGGGAAAAATTTAAACCGAATTTTAACGTAACTAAGAAACCGTCAAAAAAGCCACACCGTCCAGCCAATCAAAAGGCAAAACCAAAGGACACGACCGCTAAACCACGTCCGAAAGCTCGCCCGAATTCTGTTTTTCCCTCTCAACTACCTCCGGTACTAGTGGTAGGCGTGAAATGTTCGGGTGTATCGATTTTGACACAATTGATGAAGCTCCACCCACAGATAGTACTGACGAATGGAACATATCAGAGAATAATGACAAATACATACGATGATAGTAGTAAGATCAGCAGGAGGAAAGGTCAGGTAGTGGTAGATGTATCGACTGATTTATACACTAGCAAGGATGCTCCATCTTTGCTCAAAAGACATTTACCAAAACTTAAAATCATCGTAATATATCGTGACCCTCTTGACCGATGTCTTTCCTGCTATCACAGAGCGTATGCTCAACTTGATGGATCCGGTGCTAGATCCTTTGATGATTTTGTTCTAAACTCAAAAGGAAAAGTAAATATGCAGTCAGAGCTAGTAATGGAGAGCACATACGATGTCTACTTGTCGCATTGGCTGAGCTATTTTAGCAAGGCTCAATGGCTCTTTGTTGATCATTCTCAGATCATTAATCAACCCTGTCGCACTTTAAAGAGATTAGAAGTGTTTCTCGGCTTAAGGTCATTTTATAGGAAAGATCACTTTGTATTTAACAAGCAGCAGTCGCTTTGTCTTATTGATAAATTAAATGAAAAGCTTAAGCTAAGTAGTCCCTTCTGTCTGCAATATAACATCACAGTAAACGAGGCATCTATTATGAGCCCAGACACTGAAGACATCTTAAAGGAATACTTTATCCCACACATGGAGAAGACACTGTCCCTGATTTCATCACAAGCATACTTGAGTGATCTAGTATCATTTATGAACTAAAAGTGGTACATTATTTACTTCAAATATGCAATCCATGTACTATTATTATTATTATTATTATTATTATTATTATTATTATTCATTTTTTTAATACTAAGTGAATCGAAGTTTGTCTTTAATTTTGTCGAATGACTTTAATTCTTGGCAAAACGGTTTATGCAACTGCGATAGACTAACGATTCTGTTAGCTGAAGTAGTCCACTGTAATAACTGACATATTGTATGAACAGCTCCATCGGTTAGTGAAGTATCAAACAAGTGCAGCTCATTTAGTGTTGCATTAGATTTCATCATTTGGCATATGTCACTCGCACTGCTTGAAGTTATTCTCCTGTTTCCAGCTAAACTGATGCTGCATAGAGTCTTATTAAGAGATAGGCACTTCATTAGAACAGAAATCCCCTGATCACTTATGTCACAGCCCTGCAGTGATAGTTGCTTAATGCTTTTATTAATGCTCAATACTTGCCCTATGCATTGGATTGTTTTATCATTGAGTGTTGCATCATTTGTGATCCAGAGTGTCTGGAGTGTACTAGTAGTCATGAGCCATTCATTGCATAGCTGTAATAGGCCATACCCTATTGAGCAATTATCAAACCAAACAACCTGAAGTGTCTTGTTATTAGCAAGTGAGCGTGAGATTCGATAAACATCCAAAGAGCACTTAAATAATCCAAGACTGATGAGTGTAGATATCCTGTTCATCTGAACAAGATTGGCTGCAATAGATGCACTGTATATATCTAGACTCCACTCGGTGTTAGGGTCAGAACTGAGCTTCTCTATAACCTCTTTATATTGTATTACAGTAGGGGAATGAAGCTTCACACTGTTATTGCTCCAAACAACATTGGCCATAGCAGCAGCAGTGAGAGAGTGGGCGTTCAGCAAAGAAAGGGTGGGGCTCATTATGGGTGTGACCACGTCAAATAGGCGTGGTTTTAATAAAGATGGCGGTCATTCATTATCTGGTACTATTTTTCCTATATCATTTTGTTTGCGGATCCGAAGAAGTTTCTGCTCAAGACTCGAGCGATAAAAATTCTCCTAAGCTATACACGATTGAAGGAACAGCTGAAATCACTGGTAATCCCGATACAAAGACGTGGATAACAGAGGCAAAGGTATTAGTAGATGGTGGTCGTTACATTGGGCACTTAAAGGCTTCAGGGGATTTCAAAATCCATCATATACCACCTGGGTCATACCTGGTAGAGCTAGTGCATCCGAATTACATATTTGAGGGAGTGCGTGTTGATATTAGCAGTAAATCTGGCAAAATAAGAGCAAGGAAGGTCAACCCCATGAAGCCCGGCAGCGTCATAAGTTTACCGTACCCGATAAGATTCACAACCAAAGGACAGGCTGGATTCTTTGAAAAGAGAGAGGGATGGAATATAATGGACATAGCTAAGAACCCAATGGTAAGAAAAACAAAATTGTTGAGCTGTTGTTATACATGTTTATATGTATGTACATCTATTTTTTATGGGTTTAGGTCTTATTTTTAGTGGCTCCTCTGTTACTTATGTTGCTATTACCAAGGCTAATGAACATGGCTGATCCAAGTACTCAAAAGGTAAATCCTTTTAATTGTGCAGTGACAGTAAGTGATACCGTAATAATGGTATAGTGCAAATTTTTCAAGGGGTGCAAATTTTGCTGATTTCACAATTTTTTTTTGAAAAATTGCGAAAATAAATTTCACAAAAATCAAATTTTTATGATACAAAGATGGCAGAAGGCGTAAATTTGCAAAAATTAAATCTGCGAAATAGTAGGCAAATTCGCAATATTTATACAGCCCTTGAAAATTGGTACTTCCTCATCATTTTATCATGTATAATAGGAAATGCAAGAGTCAATGCAAATGTTTCAGAATCCGAGTAGCTCAATGCCCTCAATGGAAGAAATGTTTACAAACTTTTTTGGAGGAGGAGGAGGAGGAGGAAAGAAGAGAGCGACAGGAACTAGTAAAAAGAATAAATAAAAATAGAGGAGGGGGTCCAAGAACATTATTAGCACATAGGGACCGGTGCTGAACTAAAACTATAAATGATAAAAATAATTTATTAATAATCAAAGTAATAATCATACTTTTCAAAACCTTCTTTCGGTGTGGCTAACTTGTATCTTATTAAATGATTCGCCAATATGTGTGCAACCTATACACCCACGCATTTAATTAATCCAGTATACAACCACACCCACTTTATCTGGAGCGTCTTCATGTACAGTGTGACCACACCCACTCAGTACTTGTAATTGTATTTTGCCTGTTTAACGGTTCCTAAGGTGTAGCTAGGGAAGTATTATGAACATTACCTTGCATGTGAGCTATGGTGAGTTGCTTATCAAGTCGATCTACACCTAATTAAATAGTTGATGATAATTAATTAAATAGTGGAATTTATTGGAATCCGGTTATCATTTAATTAATTGTTATCATCAATTGTAATTACCTGCTAATATTATTATTTTTGATACGTTCCCACTAATAGAGAGTAGTGTTCCTGATAGTCCCTCAAACCACCCTCTCCAATATGTCTCGGTTTTCGTTAGATCAACGCGCCACGTATATTCACTAGTGGATGTGGTTTGGTGACTTGACTCCGCCTCTTTAGAATCCTCTTCCGGTATCAAAGTCGCTGGAACAGACAAACCCTCGTTCTCAATTCTAATTATAAGGATAAACATCGGGAAATAATTTCTTACTCTTTTAATTGTCCAGGCATCGAAACTCTAGCCGATTCAATGTTTCTTAATTGTCCACTTCGAATACTAATTAGGCTCATTGTAATTTAAATATGACGTGATTTGATCTCACCTCCACTCTACTGCATTCTCTAGTGATGGAAATCTTTTAGGACGACTTCTTAAAAAACTTTGCATGCCACTCAAAGACTCCAAAGCTGTACCTAATAATAAAATATAATAATAATTAATAGTGTATTGGCCAGAAGATTATATGCATAATACGTCTAGGTATATACAAAGTACAAAATTCATGCACTCAAAAATTTTGAACTGATTTTAACTAAAATTGGATTTTTTATGAATTTTAGAAGTTGTTCCAAAATCAGACAAAAGGTCTTAAGACAAATTTTGCCAAAAATGACTATAAGAGAATTCTCCATTTTAATTACATTTTCTGATGCATATACATGTACTTATAGCAAGTTTGAGTTGATTCCGATCAAAATTGAATTTTTTTATGAATTTTAGAAATTGCTCCAAAATCGGACAAAAGTCCCTGTACTATAGTACATTACATGAGGGAACTAAGCCCTTAACAAACATCTTTAACAAAATAAACACAACACAGAAATTACTAGGTTTAGAAGTAAGATAATAATAATAGAATAAGTGATAGGAAAAAAATTAATAAGGCACAATGAATAAGTTAATTGAGGGTGAGATGAGCCTCCGAGACAGCTCTACAGAAGTCATTGGAGTCAAATGATTTCAGTACAGGGTCTTAGGCCAAATTTCGCCAAAAATGACTAAAAGAGAATTTTCCATTTTTATTACATTTTCTGATGCATATACATGTACTTATGTTGTGTAGCAAGTTTGAGTTGATTCCGATCAAAATTGGATTTTTTATGAATTTTAGAAATTGCTCCAAAATCGGACAAAAGTCCCTGTACTATAGTACAGGGTCTTAGGCCAAATTTTGCCAAAAATGACTAAGAGAGAATTCTCCATTTTTATTACATTTTCTGATGCATATACATGTACTTATGTTGTATAGCAAGTTTGAGTTGATTCCGATCAAAATTGGATTTTTTATGAATTTTAGAAGTTGCTCCAAAATCGGACAAAAGTCCCTGTACTATAAGTACAGGGTCTTAGGCCAAATTTTGCCAAAAATGACTAAGAGAGAATTGTCCATTTTTATTACATTTTCTGATGCATATACATGTGCTTATGTTGTGTAGCAAGTTTGAGTTGATTCTGATCAAAATTGGATTTTTTATGAATTTTAGAAGTTGCTCCAAAATCGGACAAAAGTCCCTGTACTATAATACAGGGTCACGGGCTGAATTTCACCAAAATTGAAAAGAAAAATATTTTCCATTTTTATAACTTTCTATGATACATGTACATGTACTTATGTTTCGTAGAAAGTTTGAGCTGATTCTAATCACAATTAGATTTTTTATGAATTTTAGAAGTTGCTCAAAAATTAATTTTCCCAGTATAATATCATAATAGTAATGACCCCATTATCTTCATGTAAGAGACAATAACAAGGTAAATTACCTTCAACTATATCAATAAGAGCCACACCAACTAATGATTTAATCAGACCAGGTACTGCTGCAACTCTAACTGCAATTGCTCCGCCCATACTATACATGTAATGTACACTCGTTATTATTGTTATCATTTCTGTACCTGTGGCCCATTATTAAAGTGGGGGGAGCTTCCTTTTCTTTATATATTTCATTAAAAACAGATGCTACATCACTACATGAATTATTATCGTCATTAATTATTATTAATACTATTACTATTATTATTATTATTATTATTATTAATTATTATTATTATTATATTACTTTACTAAGATATCTTGTGATAAGTTATAATCATCACCAGTAACAGTAGAACCTAATAATAATAATAATAATAATGACGATGATAATAATAATAGCAATGATAATAACAATAATCTCTTCTCACCATGTCCTCTCATATCAAGAGCTATCACTGTACAGCTTATCATGCTCATCAGTGACTCCTACACATGAAATACTAACAATTAGTCTTATCACACGTTTTGAGAGTATGAAATAAACCCATTACACAGCAGCTAATCCAATTAACCTCATACATCACATCCCATCACATCACATCACAATGATCAGGTCACGTCAGGTCACATTTATTTATATTAACATACGGTGAAAACTGCCCAAGATAATCCAGAATAACCCCCTCCATGTATTAGTAAGACCAGAGGACCATCACTACCTTTAACATACACATTAAACCTATCCTAACACACACACAGAGCTAAGAAATAATAATTGCTATGGCAACTGTTACTATAGTAACTATAGTTTCATTGGATACGCTACTGTTGATGGCTATTGACTGTTGACTATCGAAATATTGGCTCCACGAGACAGGAGAGTAGTCCTTCTTGCCACCTTTCTTCCTTTTACTATAGTGAGGAGAGATAGAGAAACCATAATTGACATGGCAGGGTAGAGCTGGAGCAGTCCCTAATTACATAATAAGTATGTGCAGAATCGAGACATCAAAGGGAGGAAAGGAAGGATTTACTATACAAGGAGTAGCAGCTGCACAAATATCAACCATGAAATGAATAATTACATAATGGTGAGGAAGAGAGAGGGGTTAAAGGGCTATGAGGGTCACATGTGTGAAGTCACTTCAAATAATGAGTCCTTATGGAGATATCTAATCAATAATCTGAATCATATCACCCATTTAGACCAGCCAGGTGAAGGATGTACTTGACACAAATTGATATTTTCACACACACACACACACACACATATACACACAACTCTCTCTCTCTCTCTCTCTCTCTCTTTGTTCACTTGGCTTTCATAACATACATACCCATTTAATCATAAAATAAATAATAATCGTTTTCATTTACAAAATGTTTAAGATGCTTGAAGAAGGGTTCATCAGAACCACACATAGCTAAGAATAAAGAGAGAGAGAGAGGGGGAGGGGGAGGGAGGGAGGGAGAGAGTGCGAGAATGAGGGAAAATAAGATGACAGATATCAGAGAAACCCAAGAAATTATTATGAGGGAGTGAGAGGAATAGATACTATCAGATAATTTCCTTTAGTTTATTTCAAGGAATCTAAAAAGCAGTGTCATCCTCAAAACAGGAGGCACAACCAATGAATAAACACATTATAATACTATTCATCATATCTAATTATATTTATTGTGGATTTGTCTGAGAATCAGCTACAATAACATCCTGGTTTAGTAACCATTTCACACTCGCCCACAAATGCGAAAGGAAAAAATCAGGTCTGTTGTATAAACTACCTAATCTGCAAAAATAATACTCCACTATACAGTAATGAATTGGATTAGATGACATTAGTGTGAGTCTGGTATCTATTTTGACACAATTTTCTAAAAAAACAAAACCCACTCATTCGAGAAGAGAATGTAGCCCTGTTATTATTATTTTACTAACAGGAAGGAGTAGGAGAGAGAGAGAGAGAATTGTGACAGACACTGGATGGGATGCAATAACTCACACATCATTAAGATATACTTGTATGTACCCAGGGTCCATGTGAATGGGCTTTCTAGGAAAAATCATTTACATTTATTAGCGCCAACTGAATAGGATTAGAATCACCACAATAATAATTATTATTATATCACAATTCTATTACGTAAGATGATTATTAATTTGACACGGGCTTATTTTGAATAATATACCGCCCACCATACCTAATGAGACACACAAAAATTTAATTTGCCACAAATTTGTAAAGTATTACATCCACAAACAATTCATCTACTATAATGCATTTAATGTTAAAGGGGCGGGAACTCTAATAACAAGAGTAATAATATTAATAAAATCCATGCTTTATACTGTTACTTTCAATATTAAAAATGAAAAATTTATTTTAGATATCAAATACGTCACTCACACTCCTAGTTCAGGGGGTGGTAATGGTGGGAGACTTTTCCTAAAGAGTCCTTTATGCAGCTCTGAGGAGGACGCCATTTTGAAACGAGTGGGCGTTAAAGTGAGTCGTAGGAGGGGCTTGGTGGGAAGGTGTGGCTCCCTGCACCAGTTTGTATAAATTGAGGTCACTTCAGCAAGGCTTATGCAATGCTAAAAATATCTTTGAAAGGATTTCTTTAGAGAATAAAAGACAGGCATACAGAGAGAGGCAAGGATAAGATTGTGTAGGAGGTAAACAGATAAAGAATATCAAACCAGCATACCTTGCTTTGACCTACTGAGAAAGATACCCATTGAACATCTGGTGTTTTCTGCAATAGTGTGGGTGAACAAACTTATTTTTACTCATTTATATATATATATTAACCTGAGACTTAAGTCTACAGCTCATCTGGTGTCTCCATTCCTTTCTCTATTCTTGTTCTTCTTATTATGAGCTTAGCTGGCGTCTGCGGCCCAAGCGTTGCTGGAATGAAGAGAGGAAGAGACTTTCATCCGCCACGAGGCTCCTCTGCTGCTGCCATGCAGTTTGATTGTCATCTCTCTCACGAGTTCGAGCCCTTTAAAAAGATGCCCTGTCTCTCAAATATATCGCCAGGCCCTGCAGTGTCCCTACCAGTCCCAGTCACCATACAAGCCCCTCCATTACTGCATCACGCTATGGTGAGTCGTTGCTCTCCACCCGCAGGAGCAGTAAGCAGCAACTACAGCACAACCGGACATATAGTCACAGGCCATGCCTTGCATACCGTCGTTCCTTTTGGCCCTGGAATCCAATCAGGCGATGCTCTGAGGATGGAGGACATTGAACTACAAACGGATCAATCAAAAAATGGCTTTACATTATTCATTAGTGATGAACCAGAAGAAGTAAGTTCAGCAATTACATCATTAAATGGTTTCATTGCAAGGCATTATTCTTTCTTTCCTTTCCCCTCTCTCTCTCTCTCTTTCATTCTTTCGTATAATAGAATTATAGAGCCCGATATGAAAGTGAAGGGTGCAGAGGCCCAATGAAAGGAAGGAATGGTGGATGCCCTTCTGTTACGGTAAACCAAATTCCCTCTCTCTCTCTCTCCCTCTCTCTCTCTCTCTCTCTCTCTCTCTCTCTCTCTCTCTCTCTTCTCTTTCTCTTTCTCTTCCTAACTAATCCCATGAGACTAGTGTAAAGTGTATATATGCGAGGCTGTTCACAAATCAAACGTTATAATAAGATCGGCCGTTTGATATCATAAGGTTTCAATATCAATGAGAGAGAGAGAGAGAGGGAGAGAAGGAGGAAGACAACTATACACATGCATACATGCACACATGCAGCTTTCCAGGAATTTATCCTTGATAAACTATGAATCTATTCAAAGACAACATTGATACATATATTTGAATATTCAACATAAGCTTGCTAGGCAAAACATTTGACCAGTTTCAGTATGAACTCCCTAACACTTGCACACAAACACATTGCACATTATGCATGTATAATGCAATGACTTATATGACCCGCATACACAATAATATCATGCAAACGTTATTATTATTATTTCTTATTATTATTATAACTTGAGGAGTACTGATGGTTTTATAGAAATAGCAAACCTGTATAGTAGTAGTATAGTACTTACAATGTGAAAGGAGTGAGAGGGGGAGAAGGTTATGAAAGCTGTACTAGAGGTGCCAATTGCAACAGCATTTAGTAACAATATCTTCTCCCTTATAGTTAGTAAATCCTCAACAATGTCCATTGGTATCAGCAGAAGTGAGTGTTGAGCTAACATCTAATGACGGGACAGTGCTGCAGTCTTGTCGGCTGGACAGCATGGAGGAAGGACAGAACCTTCACAAGAAACTGATTATAGGAGAGAAGACAGTGTAAGATAGCTTATGATTTAATAAAACTATATTTAATTTCTTTTCTTTTATAGTTTTGATAACCTTCGCATTAGACGACTTAAGAAAACCGACACGACTTCATCATCTCCCAAAGGTGCCACAATGCCAGCCAAGAAGACTGGGGGACGAGGGAAACAAGACGAAAAGCAGGCTCACCTACAGTTCAAAGCAAAACTAACACTAGAGAATCAACAAATAATAACGTTAAAAGCAATCAGCTCCGCTATTTATCTCAGTAAGTGAAGAGAGAGAGATGAAGAGAGAGTTGTGTTTGTGTGGATGGTGTGTGTATATCTACAGTAAGGATGTTAACACATACATTATGTCACAAAGGAAATTGCTAACATTTTTCAGTTTAGTTCCAATAGTTAATAAAGTTAATTAACTAACCACAATGATAAATAGAATCCTAAGCTAATACCGACACTAGACCTCACTAATCACATTATTATTCTTCAATTACTAGATGCTAATCACGACCCACCAGAGATACACAAGATAATCCCAGACTTTGGTAACCATGGTACTCAGGTAGCCATCATTGGCACTAGAATGCACTCACGTAAGTATCATACATACATACATGTACATACATACATGTACATACATTTAAATACTTACATGCATACATATGTACATATATGTACGTGAATAATGTAATAACTTGATTATTGTTCCCTTTTTTGTTACAGCAAGAGTGATGTTCATTTTTACCGGTCAAGATGGACGAGAAAATGAAATCATTGCTGACATTGAGAAAGAAATATCGCATCAGGTATATGATAAATAAATAGTGATGCTTAATTTTATTTCCTTTTCTTTAGAATGCTCTTGTTATTAAAGTCCCTCAGATACCTGGAAATATATTCAGTGGCTCGTGTGTTGTGTCTCCAGTCAAAATACGAGTGACAGCTGGTAAAGGAGACAGAACAGGAAGGGATCCTTTACGAAGCAACCTCTATCCTTTCTCATATGTTAAGCAAGGTAAGACAGGCTGAGAAGAATTATAATCAAGAGAGAGAAAGGGGAGTGTTATAAAAGGTGTTGTTGGTGTTCTAAAATAAGAGAAGGGTTGAACAAAGATAGAGAGGAGTGAACTACTATAGACAGAGGTTAGGAAGAAGGTGGGGCATTACAAGAAAGTGAATGTGTGCAGTCTGATTGTGGGATGATAACAATAACATACTTACAGTAATACATATAGCCACCTAACAAAACTATACTGGGTCTCTCATACTATTAATAAGATATAGTCTGGACTCCAGTCAGTGGTTTTGATAAGTACCACAGTAAAAGTACCCCATTAGGTCAAGTAGTAGAGTCCAACCACAATACGTGTTAAAAAAGCTATTGGGTGTAAAAGCTATAATGAAGAACGTGTAGTGCATATGTACATTTAATAATGTATTTATAATAAATATTATTATTTATTTATTACTAGGTCCCTGTAAGGAGTGCTCAATGGCTTCCCTAACTCCTCCTTCCCTCCCCCAGTACTCCAGCACTGGTTACATGCCTGCTCATTACATGATGCCCACGGCCTCCTCCGTCATCATGACCTCCTCGAGGCCACACCCAATATCCCCCCACCACACCCCTCCCCCTCCCGTCACTCCCACCTCCTCCGTGACCGGACGTGTCGAGGTAGATCAGATCCTAGAGGACCTCTGCGAAGAATCCAATCCCGCCCATTCTTGCATCATATCGCCAACACCTCAACACTCGCCGTATAGCTACCCAAGCCACACCTCTCCCATGGGTGGAGGGAGGTTCACGCCCACAGTATCAAGCATGGAGAGTATTGTTATGCCGACGGAGACAACTAGCCAAGTCAAACCAGAGGAGTTAGAGAGGTATCTGCCATCTTATCCCTCTCCTCCTCTCATTAGCTACGCTTCTCCGATTAACTCCTACTCTCCTCCTTATTGCCAAGGCCCTAGCAGCTACTCGTCGTCCTGACAACGGTTGCCGGGGAAGTATTGCGCAATACTATCAGTCGGGTTGTGTCAATCCTTTTCTGCCAGAAACTAAGTAACGATGTTATACATCAAAACCATTAACTGTAATTGTTATCCTCCCTCTCTCTCTCTCATGGTAGTCTATTTCTAATGAAATAATTATTATTATATACTTCTCTCCTATATCCTTTCTCTTTACTCCAGTTAGCTATAGGCTTAAGATTATATATTGGTATCTAGTAGTAGTAATGGTTATTATTAATATTATACACGTATAAGTGAAAGTGTTTATTAGTTCTGTTTCCTCTTTCCTCCTCTCCTCTCCCTTGTCTCTTTTTATTTGTTTTTGACAAATTTAATTTCTCTTTCCTTTCCTCGGAATGTTTTTAATATTCTACACACACAAATAAATACCCTTAATTACCTCTTAAACTATAAATTATACTTACATTATATACAAATATATAAATTATATTATAAATTGTCTATTATTACGTATATATATTTGATGTAATTGCTACTGTATTACTTATAATTATTTGTGCTGTTTTTTTTTCAAATAAATTTCAAACATGTCTTAGACATAAATTCATTGTACCAAAGCGAGGCGAGCTTTTATTTGCAACGGAGGTTTCTGAATAATTTCATTATTATTTATCAAAAAAAAGGAATAATAATAATAATAATCAGTGTCACTGTCTCCCTCTCTCTCTGTGTCCCTTTTTAATCTTCACTATCTACATCAACCGTCTTTGTTTCTAGCCCTGAGAGGAGAAGAAAGAGAGAGAGAGAGAGAATTAATAGACACAGGTCAACTTGAGGATAGACAGAGAGAGAGGTTAGGATTCTTGTGAATCAATTATTAACAATTCCAGGAATAGATATCGAGTATAATAATAACGTATTACTGTTATTATAACAACATAACTGACAAAACAACAACAACAATCGCAATACAAATGCGGGCACGCACACACGTACACTCACATACTAACCCAGTGACATATATGTACACGCATGTGTACATCATATCCAGTAATGATGTACATACATATTGATAATTAATAATAACACTGTGGCAGACTATAGAAAGGGAGAACCCCATTACGATAAGCAGTAAGAGATGGCGTGGGCATGATAGAGAAAGAGAGAGGAAGAGAAGGATACACAAAAAACAAGAAAAATGAAAGTAGAGAGAGGGATATAGAGGAATAGAGTGGGATGCAATATACATAATGTAGTGTATTTTCTCAAAGAAAAGGACACCGCATACACAATCATTGACAGCTGGTCAACACTGTCCACTCATACACCAATCAGAAGCAATAGGTAAACTGCAACGAGGCTCAAAGAATAATTGAAAATATGAAACACATACATACAGTAAACATAGAGACACCTGCAACCTTCTATACCTCATATACATGTCTCTCTTATTATTCTATTTTTAGTAACATGTCACACATAAATGTGTCATAATTATGTATGAAGAATTTTAAGGGGAAAAAGAACCGCTGGATTTCCCCTCTTTGAATTACAACTGATCAACAATTAGTGGTTCAAATGAATTCCATAACTACCAAATAATTAATAGCCATAACGGTAATAGTGACAACAGTGTCTATGGTAATGTTTAGGTATTGTTTACAAGCAAGAAGGTTTATTTCCCCCCCCCCAAATATCTTCCACACACACTCTCTCTCTCTTTACCTTTGAATGACTCCACGTGAACATGAGTGACAAGAGTGTAGAATTTATTGGCAGTGTCATCATCGTCGTTTCTCTTACGGTGGAGTCTCACTCTGATTCTGAATGGAACGTTCCTAAATAAAAAGTAAAGAGCTTTTTAAAGTAACAACTTTTCAAAAGTACCCTGTACTATAGCCCATGCTTTTTTTCACAAAAATGATTCTAAAATGACCCCAAATTTTTATTACATATTCTGAGATATAATGATGTACTTATGCTATGTAGAAAGTTTGAGCTGATTCAGACTTCAATTTTTCGAGTTATGGCCATTTTCAAGAATGAGCCAAAATTTGAAAAATACCCTGTACTATAGCCCATGCTTTTTTCCAAAAAATGGCTCCGAAATCACCCCTAATTTTTATTACATTTTCTGATACATATTGATGTCCTTATGCCATGTAGAAAGTTTGAGCTGATTTCGACATCAGTTTTTCGAGTTATGGCCATTTTTAAAAATGAGCCAAAATCTAAAAAATTCCCTGTACTATAGCCCATGGTTTTTTCCAAAAAATGGCTCCAAAATCACCCCCAATTTTTATTACATTTTCTGATATATATTGATGCCCTTATGCTGTGTAGAAAGTTTGAGCTGATTCCGACTTCAATTTTTCAAGTTATGGCCATTTTAAAAATAACCATTATTATTACTCCTCACCTGACTCCCTTTGACCACACCTCCTTGTTAAGTTTAGTGTCAATCCTAACGTCAGTGGTCCTCATTTGTTTCTGTGCAAATTTCTTAATCGCCTTAATAGCCCGAGGAGCTCTCTTCTTAAATCCACTAAATAAAATATAAAAAGCACAAATAATAAAAAACTAATAATTTTAATTAGTAGGTGTGGCTTTTAAATTAGCCACACCCACTTATCATTACCAATCGTATCAAATCTCCCATATTTATATATAGTTACGTGTACTCCCTCTTACATTCCATGTATGTATTTATGTAAGTGGATGGTGTATTCTCTTGTCACGACTTCCTTTAGAGCTGATTTAGTCTTCTCTCCTTTTCCAGGCATCTAGTTAGAAAAATTTAAATTAAAATAGTCATTCTGAATTTTCATATTTTGCTTTTCACTCTCTTTTCTCTGCCTCTCAGGATTCAAAATGATTTTCTATTTCACTAACCTTCTTGATGTCTCAACGTGATTTATAGAAGAAAGAAAGAATCGAAGTTGTGCGCATGCTCAAACACACGTGCTTGCACGTTGTCCCAGTATCCTGAAAATAAACAAAATTAGCTGTCTCCGTAATTTTCCCGTATTATTATTGCATACTCTCTCCGCTTATTATAAGTGTTGATCATTATTCACACCTCAGGTGAGCAGTAAAGTCACAATTATGTCAACAAATAAAATAGATAAAAAATGTTTAAAGGTTCCTAAAGGCAGTAGGAGACTCCTTTCTTTAAATAAGACCGAAAACACCAAAGTTAGCCTCTGAATTAATTTTTTAATTTAATTTTTATTTATGATAATATTTTTATTAATTCTACTGTTGTTGCTAGAGTTTAACATCATTGACTGTCACTTTCAATCCAAAGAGAAGGTTATCAGCTCCTACATATGCAGCCCACAAGTCAATATTTGCTACCAAAGGAATAACTGTAAATAATAATTATTAATTATTTACATTGAAATTGATATAATTTTTATTTTCATTTTTCAAGCCTTTGGAGTACTTCAGGAAATTTGCAGTTATTGTTAAAATAATGGTAATATTACAAAATCAAATTAAACGGTGACTAGTATTTGCATTATTTTCATTATAAGACTGAACATGCTTTTTTTCTGTAGAGAAAGAAGCAAAGGTATTTGGTCAAGATTAGAAACCCAAACTGCTATCCAACAGCAACTCTCTGAAGTATTGGAATGGAAATTGAGCGAAATACCAATCATCACACTAGTACAATTAATAATTGCTTTTTTATTGAGATTAGTTTTTAAAATAGAAAACACCTTCTGGTCGTCATTTGCAGCAACTGCTTGGAGTACCAGCAAAAAGAAGAACAATCACTGAAGAAGGAATGGTATAACTATTCAGTATCCACTCACTCTTATTTTTTTCTCTTTCTTTATCATTTTTCTAGTTATTGAGGTATATACAAAGACTGCATACAATACAGGACTTCCCATTAGATGTACAAAAGAGATTAGCAACTGTAATGACTCTGGAAAGGTTTGTGCAACAATAATTATTATTAGTAATTTACTGAGTAGTTACATTAGTTATGAATCAGGACGTATCATAATAAAAGAAACACATCCAGCTATGTCAGTTTATTTTATTTGGTGTGGCTCAGGTAAATTCTACATATAATACATTGCATATTGTATTTTTGATTTTAATAATATTACTGAACAGTGTATGTTAATCAAAAGGAAACTGACGTCAGAACGGATAGAGTTTTTGATTTGACTGTCAATCTTCTTAAGCCTGGAGATTGGTTTGGGGTAAGTTATCAGCTATTAATAACCGCATTCCTTATAAGGAAAGAGGAGTACTATATAGAACAAAGCACAATGTAACTGTCATCAGTAGAGGATATGTGGAATTACTTGTAGTACGTGGGAAGGTAAGAAACTATAAAAAATTAATTTGATATTTTTCTGAAGGATTTTTATGAGATATTAGCAAACTCAGTATTAGACAAAACACAAGCTGCTATCCAATACTTAAGGTAAATCAATCTTCTCATTTTTTATTTTCCTCTCATCATCATTTTAACTCATTACCAGTGAGCTACCATTAGTCAGTGCTTGGCCTGTTCATTTACTGTCCTCATCTCCGGACTTTATTTATGCAAAATATTTCAAGTTAATAATGCACAATAGCAATAGTAATTATTGCTAATAATTGCATGTAGGTATAACAGTATTGTTGTTCAATGTTCTCCTAATAATAGACCAGACTGGATAGTAGCTGTTAAAAGAGTAAGACTTTACTATAGTGTAGGCTAAAAAATTATGCATTGTAATAGGGTAGTTGTAGAATTATTATTGAGTTTCTGGAGCATGCAAAAGAGAAGGATACGTTCACATTACCATTAGTACCTCCATCTGTGTGTCTGGTATCAGCTAATTACAGGTTGAGGGACAATAGGAGGACTGTTAGGAGGCGCTACATGCAATTGAATACTGTAGAACCAGGAGAATGCTTTGTAAGTTCATTTTAAATGCTTTGTAGTGCAAATTTTAAAAGAATAATTTTAATGCAGGGAATACAATTAATTTATAACAAGCCAGCATGCAGGATGAGTTTAGTGAGTGCAGGAAGTAGAGTTTAGTTAGCAGTTGCTATTATTTATTGAACAGATGAGTCGTGGTTCAGAGTGTGTACTGGTTAAAAGACACTTCTTTATTAAAAATACAAACCCTGACCTATTGAGACTTTTTAGAACAGAAGTAAGAGGAAAAACAAGTGTGTAAATATCATTTATTATTATTTTTATTAGTCTGGATATTTTCCAGAGAAGAGCCAATTAGTTGGTGCCATCAATGAGCAGAATAAATGGAAACTATTTAAGAAGCAGATTATTCATGAGCTTCATTAATAAAGTTATAAAAATTAATAACCATCAATTTGCTGGGTGTGACCATATTTTAACCACGCCCATAAGAATATGGCGTCTGATAAGCCAAGTCGAGAGCAGCAGAGTCCAGAAATGATAGCATTTCATTCTCAGTACAGTGCTCTGGCCGACACACTCTCTGGGAATCAATCAGTTATCCTTCCATTTGCTACTCATCTCTACACTAACGATATAATAGACAAGACGGTGCATCAAAATGTACAGGACTCAAGGAATCCCCCATACGAGAGGGCAGTCACCATACTCTCTGCCATCGAGTCAGTTAAAATGAAGCTATTGCCAGAGAAGACGTTCAGAGCAGTTGTGTTAGCCTTGAGGAAGATTGACTTAAGTATGACGGCTAACAAACTTATAGAAGAACTTGGTACGAAAAAGAATATGTTGTTTGTATTGGTTGTGTGTTGTTATTGTTATTATTATTATTTTGTTATTATAGAGGCTAGTGGTGGCACTGTTCCCCCTGATTTGGCTCCTCAACTTTCACCAAAAGAAAGTAAAGTGTCTCTTACTGGTCAGTATTGATACTATTTATAGTAACATTACTATGACATTCTATTTATAGGTGATTCACAATTACCAGTCCTTGAAGGTAATTTATTATTCATGTATTTATTATTTTATTATTAATTAGATACTGAGCCTGATATTAACGATTTAATGAATTTTGTTGCAGTTCACATAGTTGGAGATCAATGGAAGATGGTATTAGTAATATTTTTAACACAAGATGGACAATTCTTTCTTTCTTCTCCCTCCCCTTTCTCTCTCCTCTGTTTTTGAATATAGTTAGCTAACAGTCTTGATTTTGATGAAGCAGAGATTGAATCAATAGCAATTAACAATCAGTATGAAGTGTTGGAGTGCTGCAGGGATTTATTCAACACCTGGAGGAGCAAGGCTTACCCTCCATATCTCTGGTCTGAGCTCCAGACTAGACTCTGCAGTCCTACTGTGAAGTTAAATGCTGTAGCTCAAGAAATACCAAAAAGGAGAGAGAAACAAAAGGAGATGAATAGTGAGAGAGAGGGGGGGAGAGGAGACAGGAGAGATGATTTTCCAGTTTTATTTCTCTGAAAAAGTATGGGATTATAATATCTTTATTTTATAGAGAAATATGAAGTTTACCAACACTTTAGCTCACCAACAACTGCAGTGCTAATGCAGAAGGTAGGTTGTGAGGTCTCAGATAAATGGAGGGGGATAGGGAGTGAGCTGGGACTGAGTCCATCTACACTGAGCAACATTGGGAGAAAGAATAGAGATGATACTCTCAAGATTATGGATGTCTTCTCAAGATGGCAGGCACAGCTAACTACTCCTAATACCTGGTCTAGTGTATTGATTGCCCTATCTTCTCCTCAGGTCAAAGAAATGAAACTGGCTGACATAATTTGTAGCGATTTGAAAAAATAATTTGTACTGTTCATAATAATCATATACTGTGAGTGTTTAGAAATTTATTTTATAATTTTTACAATTAAATTTAGTTTCTAAAACTACTACATTATATTGCAAAAGGCAAAATACAAAAGCAAAAATTTTGTGCGTGTGGTTGTGCATGATAAAAAAAGTAAAAATAATGTATAGGAAGGGGTTAGCTATAGTGTCACACTTATGAAGGAGAAGTTGGTATTGTTGGTTCTTCTATTGGCTGAGGAGGATCATCAGCCTCACTGGCCTTTGTCTCTGTCAATTGAGACTGAAGAGCTACAACAATAAGAAAAGAAATAATACAAGTGGACACTGCCTTAGCTAATAGAACAAGTGCAAGTTACTTTTATCAATTTAGCAAATAATTTAGTAAGGGATTTTAAAAACATTATAGTTACAAAAATTCTAAAATTAGTAGAGCAAAAATTTAAAATCTGACAACTAGTACTGGTACTTTGCTTGATATTTTGTACCTTTCAAGTTTTCAGTCAAGCTCTTGTTCTCCTCCTCTTTCTCTGCTAATTCTTTCTCGAGTTCTTTCAGCTTCTCTTTCAATACTGATATCTCTTTCTTACCATCCTCCAACAATTTGTCTACAAAGAAAGAAAGAGAAGGAAAGAAAAAAGAAGAGAAAGAGAGTTAACTTAATATGGCTCTCATAGTTCTAAGTAGCATTACCTTCTTTCTGTTTCTTCTCTCGTTTCAGACGTTCCAATTCGTTAGTCAACCTTTTCTTTTCGTACGCTTCTACATGTACAAAAAATATATAAAACTTATAAATTAATTTGTTGGTGTGGGTGTATATCTTACCAGGATCCTTCAGTGCTTCCTCCATTTCTATAATAATAATAAAAATAAATCAAAGTCATTTTAATAAAAATGTGGTGTGCCCAACTTAAAAAATTCATAAAATTTAAATGTGATCAGAATCAGCTAAAACTTTCTACGCAACATAAGTACATGTATATGTATCAGAAAAAATAATAAAAATGGAGAATTCTCTACTTTTCATTTTTTGGTAAAATTTAGCCCGTGACCCTGTACTATAGTACAGGGACTTTTGTCCGATTTTTGAGTAACTTTAAGAATTCATAAAAAATCCAATTTTGATTGGAATTAGCTCAAACTTTCTACATAACATAAAAACATGTATATGTATCAAGGAAAATTATAAAAATGAAGAAATCTTTACTTTTCATTTTTGGCAAAATTTGGCCCGTGACCCTGTACTATAGTACAGGGACTTTTGTCTGATTTTTGAGCAACTTTTGTCAAAATTCAGACAGACAATGAGTACTATACTATAATCCTGTTGGAAACCCTGTGTGCATGTGCTAATATCTTTAAAAGTACCTTTTATTTCATCCCTCAAACTCTTTTCTTTCTCTCTCTCTTGCTTCAAGTATAACTTTAATTCTGAGACTTTTCTCTCCAATGGGGTGCCCTAAAGAGAACAACAGAGGGAGAGAGAGGAGGGGGCAGAGAAAGAAGGATAAATAAAGAAATAGACAGTGAGAGAGAGGAAGAGAAATTACAATAGTATTTGGATCAGTGTGTGTGTGTGTGTGTGTGTGTGTGTGTGTGTGTGTGTGTGTGTGATAGTATCATAGTAATAATTCTAACCTCTTTTATCTTTTGCAATATATCAGCCAACTCTTCCACTTCCTAAAAAATAACAAAATCACATATTAATAATTACCATCCTTCCTTCCTAATCACATTTTTTTATGCATCATCCACTTTAAAAAATTATATAATCAATAACATTTCAAACCTGTTCCTTATCTTTTAAAGTTTCAGACAGTTTTTCCACTATGTCCTCTAACTCAGCAGTCGTCTATAAACAAACAATAAACAATATCAATATACACTGCACTAGTTGACAAACACTTTATATTAGTAATTTATAATGGCATACATGTACATGTACTGTAGACTCACTTTTGGTCTGTCTTCATCATCAAGGGATGCACTGCTAGTGTCTTGGCCTTCTTCTTGAGTTGCCTCTGATGGTTGTGGCTCCTCTCTCTCCTTTAAAATAAAAGAAAATAATAATTCTTCTAATCACTTCCTTCTATTCTTCTCCCTCCTCTCTCTCTCTCCCTCCTTTTCTCTCTCTCTCTCTCTCTCTCTCTCTCTCTTACTTTAGTCAGGAAATCATGTACTTGTTTCTTCCACACGGTCAGGTACCCAATGGTCACCTTTACAATCCCATCACTAATAAGAGCTTCAATATTATCATGGACAGTGGCTATGGCTGCCCCCATGAGCGTGTAAAGAAACACACAATTAACATGAACCTCATCGCTGGACATCTCAAGATTATAAACCTTCATGAGTTTCCCGGTTGATTTTGAAACTATATCCACAGCATCTTTCAACTTCTTCTGCTCTGGGTCCCACTTAAAAGCAAAAGTAGCACTCTCACATTTAAGAGGAGGAGGCATCAGAATTGTGTTGAGACTCTCAGTGGCGCAAACTCGTACTGGGAGTCTACTAGCATAGTTCATCATAGCTTCTTGGTACTCACTAATGATTTCCCTTCCCTCGGGTAACTGGAGGTGCTCCGTTAGTCCTTGGAGCATCTCAATATCGATTAGGTTAGAGCTGCTTCTCATCAGTAATAACTGATCGTTGATTGACTCTGCTACTAACAGCTGGCCTTCTAATTGTGAGGTGAAGCATTCGATGAAGGACTTTATGTCTTCCATTGCTGGAGCATGTCTTGTGATGGTGTCGCTCAGTTTCTTAAACATTTTAATGTAGAGCTCATGAAATGAAGTGAAGTCATCACTCTTTCTTTTAGGTACAGGTATACGACCACCTGTAAATACAGCATTAAATTCATCAAATATAGATTATATTTATATTTATTCAGTAAATGTGTTTTCTGTATGTCTCTCACCTTCGTTTGTCTCCCAAGTTACTTCATTCTCATCAAGAAAAGATTCATCTAGCAATAATGACAATAAACTCATAACAATACATGTAGGTACAATGTACTGTAATACATTAAGGTCCATTTGTGTTCACCCGAGCCCTAGTTTTCTTGCAATAACTTTTGACTTACAGTTCCTATTGTAAAAATAAACATACCTGTGCATTCCTCTC